>NC_051156.1:148781953-148937278 GCF_013339745.2 Dermacentor silvarum
ACAAGTCATTGAGCGCTGGGAGGTACAGCTGACCGGCGATACCCTGGCGGGACAAGAAGCTCTCGTCCAGCAAGTACGTCGAGCAGCCATGGCCAGTGGAGTCCTGGAATGAGGACACCACCCACTCGTCCTCAAGATCAACTCGATGGTCTAAATAAATGTTTTCTCTCTCTCTCTCTCTACAGCTGATAAAACTACTATCCTTACTCCGTATAGCTATCTACTAATTTGCTATCGCAATTGATGCTTTTTATCTTTAACACTCAAATGACCCTTTCTTTTATGATTACAAGGTGCACCCTAACCAACACCACTGCAGGGCATACATGTCATTCAATCAGCAACAAGAATAACTGAGGACGAAAAGACGTAGATGATGATGTCGCTATATACCTTAAATAGGGGCACAAAACCACTGTGGGGGGTAACCCATGAACCGGGTGATATCGAGGCTGAAGGTTACGGGCCTTGGTTGGTTTTATTGCTAAGTAACGCCCTCCTTTTAATGTTTCTTTTTTTTTTTTGCTAAACTCAATTCGCGTTTAAAGTAAAGGCCACTTTGCCCGCTTTTCCGGGTTTGGCGTGGCTATACCTGTCTGCCACCCGCTGTTAGTGGTTGGTCGCAATCTCGGTGATTATATTTGTTGATGTAATACAATAGCTATATGAATTTGCTTGCGAAATCGCTTAAACAACCCTTGTATGTTGACCAAGTATATATGCGTACCGCTGTTCTTCGCAACAAAAGAATAATTTCCTTCGTGAAACCTCCACATAAAATGCCGGCTCGCAGGCATCGCTAAAACACACCAACGCGTTAATGGAATTGTGAGTGATATCTGGTGAGAGATAGTTTGGTACCCCAAACTATCTTCATAATCTGTTTTTATGCCTTTGTTAGCTTATCATAATGAAATAACCTTTTTATGATATTTATTTTTATAGTATTATCTTGTTATTTTGTTTTTATATAACACTGATTTGTGTAAAGTCGTTGTCGTTATCGCTTGTTGGATGTATCCTGCTGCTGTTTATGTGATTATAGCGTATGCATTGCAAAACAGGAGGTCCCCCGGACAGTTCTACTTTGGGACCTCTTAATGTACTACCTAAGATGTATGCCTTTTTTATTGCGATAGCAATTATATGGACACTCAAAAGCAGATTTCTGCCGTCGGCGTCGCCGTCGCCGTCGCCGTGAGGTTCCGTATGACGTCAATGGAGATGAAATCGGCGCCGATGATAAGTGGTTCGTGAGGGAAAGGGAAAGGTTGGCGCTATCTTCTGCAGCCCTTGAGGGAGCACGGCTCAGCGCCAAGCGGCGCCGCGCGCTGAACGCTGTATGTGCGAGTGAAAGAGCGCGAGGGGCGCGCGCTTTTACGGGGAATGAACGCACGGCGGAGAACAAACGCGCGTTCTGCGCCGTGCTCCCTTAAGGGCTGCAGAAGTAGGCGTCTCTTTCCTCCTTTACAATCACCATATATGTAGAGCAAACGCACCTTCTTCCGACGCGCGAGACGCCGTGGGGGAGGGGGGGAGGAGGAAAAGGAGGCGACGTTTAGCTGTGGCACAAAATGCCTATTTATATAAAACGTTGTGAGGCGAGAAGGTGGTAAAGACTTCCGACGCTGCTCGACAAGTGTTGCTGAGCCGTGCTCCCTCAAGGGCTGCAGAAGATAGCGTCAACCTTTCCCTTTCCCTCAAGAACCACTTATCATATCATCGACAAGTGTCCCGTTCTGATCTCGTCGAAAACCTCCGAGCCGCCCCCAGAGGCTCCGGCAACAGTCACCAACGCCGCGCGCGTTTTGTGCGAACGCAGGCAAAACGCCGACGGCGTCGACAACAGTTCTGCGTGTTGCCGGTGCTGCTGCATGTCCAAGTTTGTACAGCTGATAAAACTACTATCCTTACTCCGTATAGCTCTCTACAAATTTGCTATCGCAATTGATGCTTCGCCTTTCGGGTGAAACTGCGACAACTTTTTTTTTATTGCGATAGCAATTATATGGACACTCCAAAGCAGATTTCTGCCGTCGGCGTCGCCGTCGTCGTCGCCGTCGCCGTGAGGTTCCGTATGACGTCAATGGAGATGAAATCGTCGCCGCGCGCCGAACGCTGTATGTGCGCGTGAAAGGGCGCGAGGGACGCGCGCTTTCACGGGGAGTGAACCCACAGCGGAGAAACGCGCGTTCTGCGCCTTGCTCCCTTAAGGGCTGCAGAAGTAGGCGTCTCTTTCCTCCTTTACAATCACCATATATGTAGAGCAAACGCGCCTTCTTCCGACGCGCGAAAGGCCATGGGGGGCGGGGGGGGGGAGGCGACGTTTAGCTGCGGCACCCAGTGCCTATTTATATCAGAGGCTCCGGCAACAGTCACCAACGCCGCACGCATTTTGTGCGAACGCAGGCAAAACGCCGACGGCGTCGACAACAGTTCTGCGTGTTGCCGGTGCTGCTGCATGTCCAAGTTTGTACAGCTGATAAAACTACTATCCTTACTCCGTATAGCTCTCTACAAATTTGCTATCGCAATTGATGCTTCGCCTTTCGGGTGAAACTGCGACAACTTTTTTTTATTGCGATAGCAATTATATGGACACTCCAAAGCAGATTTCTGCCGTCGGCGTCGCCGTCGCCGTGAGGTTCCGTATGACGTCAATGGAGATGAAATCGTCGCCGCGCGCCGAACGCTGTATGTGCGCGTGAAAGGGCGCGAGGGACGCGCGCTTTCACGGGGAGTGAACCCACAGCGGAGAAACGCGCGTTCTGCGCCTTGCTCCCTTAAGGGCTGCAGAAGTAGGCGTCTCTTTCCTCCTTTACAATCACCATATATGTAGAGCAAACGCGCCTTCTTCCGACGCGCGAAAGGCCATGGGGGGTCGGGGGGGGGGGGAGGCGACGTTTAGCTGCGGCACCCAGTGCCTATTTATATCAGAGGCTCCGGCAACAGTCACCAACGCCGCGCGCGTTTTGTGCGAACGCAGGCAAAACGCCGACGGCGTCGACAACAGTTCTGCGTGTTGCCGGTGCTGCTGCATGTCCAAGTTTGTACAGCTGATAAAACTACTATCCTTACTCCGTATAGCTCTCTACAAATTTGCTATCGCAATTGATGCTTCGCCTTTCGGGTGAAACTGCGACAACTTTTTTTTATTGCGATAGCAATTATATGGACACTCCAAAGCAGATTTCTGCCGTCGGCGTCGCCGTCGTCGTCGCCGTCGCCGTGAGGTTCCGTATGACGTCAATGGAGATGAAATCGTCGCCGCGCGCCGAACGCTGTATGTGCGCGTGAAAGGGCGCGAGGGACGCGCGCTTTCACGGGGAGTGAATCCACAGCGGAGAAACGCGCGTTCTGCGCCTTGCTCCCTTAAGGGCTGCAGAAGTAGGCGTCTCTTTCCTCCTTTACAATCACCATATATGTAGAGCAAACGCGCCTTCTTCCGACGCGCGAAAAGCCATGGGGGGGCGGGGGGGGGGGGAGGCGACGTTTAGCTGCGGCACCCAGTGCCTATTTATATCAGAGGCTCCGGCAACAGTCACCAACGCCGCACGCATTTTGTGCGAACGCGGGCAAAACGCCGACGGCGTCGACAACAGTTCTGCGCGTTGCTGGTGCTGCTGCATGTCCAAATTTATACAGCTGATAAAACTACTATCCTTACTTCGTATAGTTCTCTACAAATTTGCTATCGCAATTGATGCTTCGCCTTTCAGGTGAAACTGCGACAACTTTTTTTTTTGCTCTTGCGCTACTAATAAACTTCAAACTTCAAATAAATAAAAAAAATTAACGGATTCTTTGATTGACCTTACTTTCCTATGATTTAGACATTCGATACACTGTAAACAAAAATAACGGGAAATGGGAGTAAACCGCTCGTCCCGTGTCGCATTCCCGTTTCACGGTTCTTTATACTACGTACCAGTCGGGTTTAAAATTTCCTCCCATGCTAACCGTCTTTTTGCATGTAAAAACGGGAGTATTTCTTTTTCATCCGTGTGATGGTTATTGGGGAGGACAGTCGGACTATTTTTTTACTCCCTTCACAAAGTTTTTTCTGTTATTCTAGAGAGTTATATTTGAGAGCTCACCGGTTATGGCGCCAAGTGTCGTGTTCTCAGGAATACGTCGCCTCATCTTGAATCGGCGGACCCATATGTCCTCGTAGCGCAGGAAACAAAGACGACAAAACGTCGCGATGCCTGGCTTGCTACGGTAGCTGGATCTACGGCGGAAGTGAAACAGGCGTACTGCTTGCATGCACGCGTAAACAAACAAATACGGCCATGCTCCGTATACACAGTTTTCTCTACTCAGCCAACTGACAATTATAAATTGTTCAGTTGGGCGCCCAAGCAAACACTTACGGGATCCACGCTGGCGTACGTACTTCTCTTCGACCCCCGCTAAAGTCAACACAGCAATATTTTGGCCGATGCGTCACCACGGCATGTTATCCGATAGTGTGGCCAAGCCTCTCGCCGAGTGTAGGCTTAACTGCAAGGGACGGAGCTTGTGAGGGCTTGCGGAGTATGATCGTAGTATTTAATTACGTGATCTTGAGCAATGTTCTAGATCACGTATTTTTCAAACTCCCTATAGATGGTTTCTAATCACGTGATCTAAAACTCCGTACGTCGTAGAGTCGGCTAATGGCATCCTTTTACTACGTTTAGTGAAACGTTGTAATGTAGTGCATTTTACTCCAGCATGCCGGAGTAATTTTTTAGTACAAGAGAGGTTCTCAAAGCGCATGAGCGGCGAAAACCCCAATCTCGGCTAATTTTTGCTAACAATGTATGTGCCACCGCCCATTCTTGGCCAATCTTCCATAATGCGCATGTCCCACTGTGGCACAAGAGGTACAGAATGCTTAAATGTTGTTTCTTCCGTGTTGTGCAGTGCATATATGGATCTAAAAATTCTATGACAACAAAGTTGTGACGTTTGTTGCGAATAAAGATAGATTCGATGAGATTACACGTTGCAAAGTTTGAAAGGAATCAAAACTGTCTGTGTATGGCCGTTAGTTGTGAAGCATTTAATTATCGCTTTGCTAAAGCTTCGCTTCGGCATTGCGCTGATGCAATATATGCGTTGAATCCGAATATCCTCTAAAATATTTTTAGTTTGATTAATTTTACTTTCCACGTTATTTTTGTTTTTATGCTAGCCTACTCAACTTGCAACTTGCAATGCAGCGGTCACCGCTCGCAGCCACCGCCAAGGCTACCACGACTGAACATACTACGCTACACTGGACCGGCTACCTTGGACCCACCCTACCAGCTGCCTTGGACCCGGTGTCGCGCCGCCACGAGGAGCCGTCGCCGCAGTGCCTGCAGAGGGTACAACGCGACCTCGCGGAATTAGCCCACCATCCGCCGCCGGGTGCGTTCATCGAGCCCGAGGAGGAGGACATCACCACCATCCACGCCATCATAGTCGGGCCTGATGGCACGCCGTACGAAGGTGGCTTCTTCCACTTCATGCTCAAGTGTCCTCAGGACTACCCCGTCGCTCCTCCGCTGGCGCGGATTATGACAACGGACTCCGGGCTACTAGCCTTCAACCCGAATCTCTGCTCGAATGGTAAGGTGTGCCTCGCATCTTGGTATCATCATCTCTTGGTATCTCAGCATCATCGGTAAGCTATATGAGAGGGTGATCCACAGCAGACTACAGCGATACCTGGAAGAGCGGAGCTGGTTCCCAGACTCCATGATAGGATTTCGCACAGGTTTATCGTGTCAAGACGCGTTCCTCCTATAGGGACGAGATTCTAACCAATATTCCGTACGGTGACGAGAGACTAGTCCTAGCACTAGACCTCAAAGGAGCCTTCGACAATGTCTCTCACGGCGCAATACTCGAGGAACTCGAACGCTCGGGTTGTGGTGAGCGCACCTACAATTACATAAGGGCATTTCTTTCCAACCGCGAGGCCAGCATCAGTATTGGCCAAATCACATCGGAGATATTTAAAATGCCGAGCAAAGGAACCCCTCAAGGAGCGATAATATCTCCTCTGCTCTTCAACATGGCGATGTGTCGCCTCGCGCGCGATCTCGATCGGATACCCGACCTAGGTTACATGCTTTACGCTGACGCTATCACGCTGTGGGCGAGCAGAGGTTCCCTAGGGGATAAAGAATACACGCTCCAAACCGCGGTATTAGCGATGGAGAAATTTTCCCGAACGAGCGGGCTGAAGTGCGCGCCCGAAAAATCCGAGGTCATCGGGATACACGCGAATGGCTACAAATCCAGAGGGTCGATTAACATTGTGGTTGAGGGCCAAATGGTCCGAGAGGTACCTACGATGCGAGTCCTGGGTTTGTGGCTTCAGAGCGACGGGAGAGCAGCACAGACGCTCAAAACCATCAAATCCGCAACCCACAACATAGCCCAAATGATACGTCGAGTGACGTATAGAAAGGCGGGAATGCGAGAAATCGATACCCTAAGGCTCGTACAGGCCTTAGTGATTAGTCGAATCACATATGGCTTGCCCTACCAAATCCTGAACAGGGAAGAGGAGAGGCAGGCCAACACGATAATTCGAACAGCTTTCAAGGCGGCTCTGGGCCTGCCTAAATCTACCTCCACGGAGCGCATGCTTGCTTTGGGAGTACACAATACTTTCGACGAACTGAGGCAGGCCACTCTGATGCGACAGAGGGAGCGCCTCAGCTTCACAAAAACTGGTAGGGCAATATTGGCACGACTTAATATCCTAGCATACCCGATTTATCTCACCGAAGAGGCCGTACCTATCCCTCCTTCGGTGAGATCCAAAATTACAGTAGCTCCAATTCCCAAGAATATGCATCCCGAGTACAACAAGGAAAGGCGCAAAGCACGCGCACAACATATTCAATCGATGTACTCCAATAAAGCTAGGTACAATACGTACTACACGGACGCAGCTGCGTATGCAGAGGCTACCGGGCAGCGCTACCAAAGGAGGTACGCCCTGGCAGTCGTGAATGCGATCAGCCAGCAACAAATTACCGCGTCGACCACGGCGGGCTCCGCCACCTCGGCCGAAATGTTAGCAGTGGCGATCGCGCTCGCTCACGCGGAGCGTTCGGAAAGGGACTCGGTCGTGGTCACTGACTCCCGGGAGACATGTTGCATATTTATTAAGGGGCACGTGACTGCGGCTAGCCTCGCGATAATCCCCAAATCGTTCAACCACCGCCATCGCCTACTCTGGTGCCCGGGACATGCGGGGGTACAGGGGAACGAACCGGCTAACGCTTTAGCTCGAGTGTCTACTAACCGAGCGATGGCGTCCTCTTCGAACCCCAACCCCTCACACTATCCCTCACAAAATCCCATCAATTTAAATGTAAAAGACATCCTTGCTCATCAGCGCGGAGTCCGCAGAAAATACCCGCCGCCTCACCCACAACTTAGCGGGGAAGAGGCCGCCGATTGGCGCAAAATACAGACCGGGGTATTCCCCCATCTAAAACTGCTAAATGCCATGTATCCCACCCGCTATAGGGCCACGTGCCCTTGGTGCGGTGGCATACCTACACTACTACATGTGACCTGGGAGTGTAGTAAGCACCCTCATAGGCCCACTAATAATATCTCAATGGAGCAGTGGGAGGCACAGCTCGCCCGTTCCGACTTGGCAGGAAAAAAGTCCTTAATTAGCCAGGTCAGGCAGGCGGCAGAGGCCAGTGGGGCCCTGGACTGAGGGGCTCCGACCACCGCTATACTTAAAATATTTTCCAGCCAAATAAAGTTTCATCTCTCTCTCTCTCAGCATCTTGGGCACCTTTCCGGGACCACCGTGGAGTTCGGCGCATTCTCTAGAAAGCGTGTTGGTTTCGATCCAGTCACTGCTTAACGAGAACCCATTGGCTAACGAACCTGGAATTGGGCACACGATCGGACATTGGCTTGGAAAGCTGAGCGGCTATACAACGACAACCTGCGCTTCCACACCCTCAGGGTGGCGGTGTGCGACGCAGTCGAGGCTTGCCTCCTGGGCACCGCGCCGTATCAGGCGGCCTTGAGAGAGGCAGTGCTGGCACGCTTCGCCGAGAACTATGCAAAGTACGAAAAAGCAGTCGGCGACCCCCACGCTTCGTCACTACTGGGAACTGTGCTCGGAGTTCTGAATGACGAATCCAAACAGTACAAAGTGATGCTCCCGCGACTCAAAGCATTGTACGGTCACTACAAACACGGTTTACCGCTCGCAGCTGTCGTCAGGGCTTCGATGGATGAACAATCTGAGCGACTCTGGACTTGCTACCATCGACGCGACCTACCACCAATTTTTGACCCGGTATCGCACCGGCACGAGCAGCCGTCGCCACAGTGCCTGCTGAGGGTCGAGCGTGACCTCGCAGAACTTGTTCGCAATCCGCTGCCGGGTGTGTTCGTCGAGCCCGAGGAGAAAGACATCACCACCATCCACGCCATCGTAGTCGGGCCCGAGGGCACGCCGTACGAAGGGGGCTTCTTCCACTTCATGCTCAAGTGTCCTCAGGACTACCCCGTCAAACCTCTGCTGGCGCGCATTATGACAACAGACAATGGACAACAGCAGTTCAACTCGAATCTCTACGCGAACGGCATGGTAGGCCTCAGTATCTTAGACACAATTCCGGGACCACCGTGGAGTTCGGAGCATACCCTCAAGTACGTACTGGTTTCGATCCAGTCGCTGTTTAACGACTGGATGGATGGACCCTTAAAGGGGCACGTGAGCTGCAACAAAGTCTACCTGCGGTGCAGTACTCTCCGGGTCGCGGTGTGCGACGCGGTTGAAGCCTGCCTCCTGGGCACCGCGCCGTATCCGCCGGCCCTGAGGGAGACAGTGCTGGCCCACTTCGCCGAGAGCTGTGCCAAGTACAAGGAAGAGGTCAACGCTTGCCACGGGTCCGGTGTGTCGACATACATGGCCAAACGGCACAAAGTGCTGCGCGAACGTCTGCAAGACTTGAGCGGTCGAGTGTTGAAGAACGCAAGTCACGCTGAAAAAGAAACATGACAGCAGGAGGTCAGCGTGGCGAACCCGCTGGCATATTGTGCAAGGCAACGTTGCCTTACCCCTTCAAATTAAAAAAAAATAAAGCCATAACTATCTTTCGGTAATCATGATCATATCTGTCACGCGAAGCATTTATGAAAGGTATAGACGACGCAATTATGTCGGTGAACTTTTTATTTCCGAAGTGGTGTGTTCTTGAGCGCTTTCTCTGAGGCTTGTTTAGTCGCATGACTTCACCCATTATAGATAGTAGCGGCGTATGCGTTTTGAAGTATACTCGCAAGTGGCTAGATCGGCCACTGTGGTGAACACGTGGTCGATGACACTGCCAAGTCGCGTAGTGGGCGCTCGGTTTGTGGTGTTTAGAATGAAGCAAAACACTTCCTCCATGTAACGGGGTAGCCACTGGTTGACCGGGTTTGAAAGATTCATAACTACGTACACATGCAATCTACGCAGGACGAAGAACGAGAATTCAGCCTGTGCGTGTCGGTACGTTTACAATTGTTCATCCAAACCTAACTCGCGCAATTCTCAAGCACTAACAGATGTTTTCAGAACTGCATTATCCGTTTTTTGGTGGAGAGTTAGAAATTCGCAAACGTCGCGCTTTAGTGTTTTTGAAGCTTGCCGATTTTTCGGCGGTTCTTGTAAAAAAGTGTGAGGTCCCAAATCAAATTCTGCTTCAAACATTAAAAAAAATGTAACTTTCTGTCTCAAATACGATGTATTTTATTCAAATTGTTCCATCAGTTGTCTCAGTAAGAGAGCATTTCTGCGTTTTACACATATTTGAACAGGGAAATTGGTGTTGTGCCCCATTTAAAGCTTCTCTTAAGTTTAGGTCGACGGACAAAATAATGCTAAATAGAACATCTGGTACGAAAGCGTGGCCGCCCACACTGCAGTACGCAGCAAAGGTTATGAAGTGGATTGTGGACAGCTACGCAGGTGCTCATTCAACGTAAAACGCGTTTCTGAAATGAGGTCTCTGGTAAAACGTAAAGCGCCGCTATGCGAGGTATACGGTGTAAAAAAAAAAAAAAAAAAAAAAAAAAAAAAAAAAAAAAAAAGATGGGACACGACTTCTTTTCAATATTTCCACAAAGTTGTTAGAAAAAGAAAAGGAGCATTTCTGAAGGCGGAAACGTCGCCCTCGCACATTAATATTTACGTATAGTCTAATATTTCGCTTGTTAAAGGGTGCGTAAAGCGTGATGCGCCATTCTATAGTCGTGAGAACTAAAAATATTTCACGCAAATGGACACTCGCGTGAGTGTCGCCATTGAATTTTGTCAATGGACAAAATCACCAGTTGCAACTATACATGTCCGAGAAAGCAGCGGCTGCAGCTTCTTCCGCTGGAGACTCGACAAAGAACATGCACTCGGGCAGAAACGCGCAGATTCTGCAGATGCGTCGTTCATCAAGGAACCCGTCAGACCTTCTCCATAGCCACCTTTTCGTAGTAGCCGTATACAACTGCGAGAAGTGTTCCCACACCTCGTCTCTGAGAAGGTCCGGGCAAGGATAGCTACTCAGGTACTCTTTGACCGCGTTGAGCACCACTACCCTGATGGTATCGTGCTGCAAGACGTTGTTTTAGTAGTTGCCGCTGTTCACCCACTTTCCCGCGCGGCTGCTACGACGCCGAAAGCGGACCCCTCGGCGACGGTCGATCGACAGCAACGACTTGATGGCATTCAGCACGCTTCCGATGCTGCAGTTCCGCGTCCAGGACGGTTCCGTTGCATCTTTGCCAGGCGCACCTGTCCGTTTTTAACGCGATAGCGTCTCCGTGTCGCAGAAACTCCGGTGCGGGCGTCCAGTGTCCCGCGTGCGGCCCCGTAGGCGGCGTTGGCGTCCTGTGAGCGAAAAATAGTCTATACCGCACTAAATACGTCTTCTAGCACTAAAGTTGCTCACACTTTGTATTGCATGCTTTACAATGTTATTCGTCGTTTTTTCAAAACAACATCCCACAAACAAATCTCATGAAACAAAACATCGACAGCGCATGCCTTTTATGTTACATCTTCCCAGAATGAAATATTCAATTGCGAAACAGTAACAGAAGGTCAGCCCACGCAAGAGGCCGCGTTTCTACCAGAGAGCTCGCCTTCGTGCACAGCGTTCGCCGCCATCCTCTACTCGGTACCCTACCTCTATTTGCGCAAACACGAGGAGGAAAAAATAGAGGTCATCATACGCAAAATGATCAAACGAGCTCTTGACCTCCCGGTTTCCACATCCAACGGGCGCCTCCTCGCCTTAGGAGTGGTAAACACCTACAGGGAGCTCAAGGAGGCTCATCTTACAAACCAATAAACAAGATTAGCACAAACACGATCCGGGCGAAACATTTTGGCCCAACTACACATCCAACACGACGTACACATACAGGAGCGGGTAAGGATACCTGAACTATGGCGACGCGCCACCATAGTTCACCCACTTCCCACGAAAATGGACAAAGAGGACCATAACGGACGCCGACAAGCTAGGGCACAAGCCTTAGAAAGATACTATAGCCAGAAACACGGAGTCTATTACGTCGACATCGCCGGTCCAAATCCACGGGGGTGGTATACGGCAGCGGTGGTCCACGAACAAAGGCAGATAGACGGACTCTCTTTTAGAGCACCGGGAACAACACAGGCGGAGGAGGTAGCCATTGCATTAGCAGCATCCGACTCTCAATCTAAACATATCATAACCGACTCGCGAAGCGCATGCCGAAATTATGAGGCAGGCTGGGTCACCCCCCTTGCTGAGAAAATACTGCGAACCTGTATGAGGGACACAGATTCCTCCCCTAAACATATCGTATGGACACCAGGTCACCAGGGCGTAAGGGGAAATGAGGCTGCTGATGCAGCTGCCCGAGCACTCATTTCCCGGGTACCTCCTAACAACCCCATTGACCTAAAGGAAGAACTATTGCTTCGATTTAAGGAGATTTCAGAATATTATAAGGATAAGCATCGCATGTACCCAGCGCCCGCCAAGGGCCTGGGGAAGGCCAACGAACGCATTCTTTATCGGCTTTTCACAAACACGATGCTCTGCCCAGCAATCCTCAAACATTTTGACCCAATGGTCACCGGCACGTGCCACTACTGTGGGGAGGTGGCAGACACTTTCCACATGGTCTGGGCCTGCCAAAGTAATCCAGCCCTTACCCCCAACCCCAACCCTACCCGAGAGGACTCCATGGGAGGCAGCCCTGCTTGGTTGCTCAGACCTCCAGGCCCAGAAGGCCTTGGTCCAGAGAGCCAGGCTGGCGGCTTCGACTAATGGGGTCCCGGACTAAGGATCCCACCCAGTATGCAGGGCCCCACAGGGGGGCCCACACCTCTCTGTACACACAATAAATGCTTTTTACCACCACCTACCACCGCCAGCGTTTCCCGCTAAACATTACGGCTACATAAGCTGCAGTTGCGGGGAAGCGTGAAAAGCGCAGTTTTTAATGCGAAGCATTTCTTGGCGAAAATTTGAAATTTGACGGTATCTATTTATTGACACGTGCACTTGTTTATCTTTCACCGGTGACCGCTTTTCACCGGCTAACAAATGTTCAACGTTATCGCTCGGCGCGGGACGCGCCTGCATGCATCGGAAGTTTCTCGAACGTCATCGATGCTTCTATCCGTTGTCTGTTGTCACCGACGCTTATGTAATCTGATTGTATGAGCGACGCGAATTGTCTGGAAGACACGCGGGCACCAGGGATGATTCATGTATAGAAGCCGTCTCGTTTCGCTGCTGATCAGATTTCGACGATCGCTGACTGGAATTCGCCGCTATCGTTCTGCGTCGAGTACAACTTGCTTTTGTGGGCACAGGTTCCCGCCTTCAGAAATGCTCCTTTTCTTTTTCGAACAACTTTGTGGAAATATTGAAAACAAGTCGTGTCCCCCAATTTGTTGCAACAGCGGTTGCGGCCCCTCTCATCTTTTTTTTCTTTTTTTTTCTTTTTTTTACACCGTATACCTCGCATAGCGGCGCTTTACGTTTTACCAGAGACCTAATGTCAGAAACGCGTTTTACGTTGAATGAGCACCTGCGTAGTTGTCCACAATCCACTTAATAACCTTTGCTGCGTACTGCAGTGTGGGCGGCCACGCTTTCGTACCAGATGTTCTATTTAGCATTATTTTGTCCGTCGACCTAAACTTAAGAGAACCTTTAGATGGGGCACAACACCAATTTCCCTGTTCAAATATGTGTAAAACGCAGAAATGCTCTCTTACTGAGACAACTGATGGAACAATTTGAATAAAATACATCGTATTTGAGAGAGAAAGTTACATTTTTTAGAAATGTTAGAAGCAGAATTTGATTTGGGACCTCACACTTTTTTACAAGAACCGCTGAAAAATTCGGTAAGCTTAAAAAACCTTGAAGCGCGACGTTTACGAATTTCTAACTCTCCACGAAAAAAGGATAATGCACTTCTGAAAATTGCCTCTGTTAGTACTAGAGAATTGGCCGAGTTGGGTTTGGATGAACAATTGTAAACGTAGCAACACGCACAGGCTGAATTCTCGTTCTTCGTCCTGCGTAGGTTGCATGTGTACGTATAGTTATGAATCTTTCAAACACGGTCAACCAGTGGCTACCCCGTTACATGGAGGAAGTGTTTTGCTTCATTCTAAACACCACGAACCGAGCGCCCACTACGTGACTTTGCAGTGTCATCGACCACGTGTTCACCACAGTGGCCGATCTAGCCACTTGCGAGTACGTCTCGTACTTCAACACGCATACGCCGCTACTATCTATAATGGGTGGCATCCATGCGAGTAAACAAGCCTCAGAGAAAGTGCTCAAGAACACGCCACTTCAGAAATAAAAAGTTTACGCACATAATTGCGTCATCTATACCTTTCATAAATGCTTCGCGTGACAGATATGATCATGATTACCGAAGGATAGTTTTGGCTTTATTTATTTATGTTTTTGAATTTGGAGCCACAAAGGCATCGTAACCATGCACAATATTCCAGCGGGTTCGGCATGCTGACCTCATGCTGTCATGTTTCTTTTTCATTGTGACTTGCGTTCTTCTTCGACACTCGACCGTTCAAGTCTTGCAGACGTTCGAGCAGCACTTTGTATTGTTCGGTCATGTAAGGCGACGCACCGAACGCAGTGCCCAGAAACGAAGAACCGAGGTGAGCATTGACCTCTTTCTTGAACTTGGGACAGCTCTCGGCGAAGCGGGCCAGCACTGTCTCCCTCAGGGCCGGCGGATACGGCGCGGTGCCCAGGAGGCAGGCTTCGACCGCGTCGCACACCGCGACCCGGAGAATACTGCACCGCAGGTAGCCATTGTTGCAGCTCACATTTACGTGCCCCTTTCCGGGTCCACCCATCCAGTCGTTAAACAGCGACTGGATCGAAACCAGTACGAATTTGAGGGTATGCTCCGAACTCCACGGTGGTCCCGGAATTGTGTCCAAGATGCTGAGGCCTATCATGCCGTTCGCGTAGAAATTCGAGTTGAGCTGCAGTTTTCCATTGTCTGTTGTCATAATGCGCGCCAGCAGAGGTTTGACGGGATAGTCCTGAGGACACTTGAGCATGAAGTGGAAGAAGCCCCCTTCGTACGGCGTGCCCTCGGGCCCGACTACGATGGCGTGGATGGTGGTGATGTCTTTCTCCTCGGGCTCGACGAACACACCCGGCGGCGGATTGCGAACAAGTTCTGCGAGGTCACGCTCGACCCTCTGCAGGCACTGTGGCGACGGCTGCTCGTGCCGGTGCGATACCGGGTCAAAAATTGGTGGTAGGTCGCGTCGATGGTAGCAAGTCCAGAGTCGCTCAGATTGTTCATCGATCGAAGCCCTGACGACAGCTGCGAGCGGTAAACCGTGTTTGTAGTGACCGTACAATGCTTTGAGTCGCGGGAGCATCACTTTGTACTGTTTGGATTCGTCATTCAGAACTCCGAGCACAGTTCCCAGGAGAGACGAAGCGTGGGGGTCGCTGACTGCTTTTTCGTACTTGGCATAGTTCTCGGCGAAGCGTGCCAGCACTGCCTCTCTCAAGGCCGCCTGATACGGCGCGGTGCCCAGGAGGCAGGCCTCGACTGCGTCGCACACCGCCACCCTGAGGGTGTGGTAGCGCAGGTTGTCGTTGTAGCCGCTCAGCGTTCCAAGCCAATGTCCGATCGTGTGCCCAATTCCAGGTTCGTTAGCCAATGGGTTCTCGTTAAGCAGTGACTGGATCGAAACCAACACGCTTTCTAGAGAATGCGCCGAACTCCACGGTGGTCCCGGAAAGGTGCCCAAGATGCTGAGGCACACCTTACCATTCGAGCAGAGATTCGGGTTGAAGGCTAGTAGCCCGGAGTCCGTTGTCATAATCCGCGCCAGCGGAGGAGCGACGGGGTAGTCCCGAGGACACTTGAGCATGAAGTGGAAGAAGCCACCTTCGTACGGCGTGCCATCAGGCCCGACTATGATGGCGTGGATGGTGGTGATGTCCTCCTCCTCGGGCTCGATGAACACACCCGGCGGCGGATGGTGGGCTAATTCCGCGAGGTCGCGTTGTACCCTCTGCAGGCACTGCGGCGACGGCTGCTCGTGGCGGCGCGACACTGGGTCCAAGGCAGCTGGTAGGGTGGGTCCAAGGTAGCCGGTCCAGTGTAGCGTAGTATGTTCAGCCGTGGTAGCCTTGGCGGTGGCTGCGAGCGGTGACCGCTGCATTCCGCTGCCGTTTCTGCCGAGGGCGCCGACCTGCATGGTTCGATTTGGAACCCCTGCTCGCGCACGGTGGGCCTTGATGTGGTACTGGCACATACCCACTCTGGTGGATTGACCAAGGATCACGTATGCATATGTAAATGAAGACTTGAAATACAAGTTGAGTAGGCTAGCATAAAAACAAAAATAACGTGGGAAGTAAAATTAATGAAACAAAAAATATTTTAGAGGATATTCGGATTCAACGCGTATATTGCATCAGCGCAATGCTGAAGCGAAGCTTTAGCAAAGCGATAATTAAATGCTTCACAACTAACGGCCATACACATACAGTTTTGATTCCGTTCAAACTTTGCAACGTGTAATCTCGTGGAATCTATCTTTATTGGTCACAAAGTCACAACTTTGTTGTCATAGAATATTTAGATCCATATATGCACTGCACAACACGGAAGAAACAACATTTAAGCATTCTGTACCTCTTGTGCCACAGTGGGACAGGCGCATTATCGAAGATTGGCGAAGAATGGGCAGTGGCACATACATTGTTAGAAAGAATTAGCCGAGATTGGGGCTTTCGCCGCTCATGCGCTTTGAGAACCTCTCTTGTACTAAAAAATTACTCCGGCATGCTGGAGTAAAATGCACTACATTACAACGTTTCACTAAACGTAGTAAAAGGATGCCATTAGCCGACTCTACGACGTACGGAGTTTTAGATCACGTGATTAGAAACCATCTATAGGGAGTTTGAAACTACGTGATCTAGAACCTTGCTCAAGATCACGTGATTAAATACTACAATCATACTCCGCAAGCCCTCACAAGCTCCGTCCCTTGCAGTTAAGCCTACACTCGGCGAGAGGCTTGGCCACGCTATCGGATAACATGCCGTGGTGGCGCATCGGCCAAAATATTGCTGTGTTGACTTTAGCGGAGGTCGAAGAGAAATACGTGCGCCAGCGTGGATCCCGTAAGTGCTTGCTTGGGCGCACAACTGAACAATTTATAATTGTCAGTTGGCTGAGTAGAGAAAACTGTGTATACGGAGCATGGCCGTATTTGTTTGTTTACGCGTGCATGCAAGCAGTACGCCTGTTTCACTTCCGCCGTAGCTCCAGCTACCGTAGCAAGCCAGGCATCGCGACGTTTTGTCGTCTTTGTTTCCTACGCTACGAGGAAATATGGGACCGCCGATTCAAGATGAGGCGACATATTCCTGAAAACACGACACTTGGCGCCATAACCGGTGAGCTCTCAAGAATAACTCTCAAGAAAAACGGATAAAACTTCGTGAAGGGAGTAAAAAAATAGTCCGACTGTCCTCCCCAATAACCATCACACGGATGCGCCTCTTTGTAAACTTTGTTGCGTTTAATTAAGTGCTGGAATATTACTCTCTTTCACTGCCTCGGTACCGGGCTTTACTTCTCTTTACTACACCTTCTCAACCTCTGGGCGATCAGGCAAGAAGCCCAAGATATGTATACCTCACCCGCGGCAAAACCATGCCTGACAGAATTCGCCTTAACCGCGCAACTGCCGACTCAACCGAATATGCCAACCGACTGGCTCGTGAAAATTGGCAGCGGCATTGTGAATCATTTGACAGCCACACAGGAGCCGGCCGCGTTTGGCGCACCTTCAGAGGACTATCCCAGCGCACCCGCCTTCGCACAGCTGGAGAAGACCTAGCTCTTTCCCTCCGAATCACTGCATAAGAAGTGGCAGACATCGCCGGAACCGCTTTTTTCCCAATGAACCCCCCACCTTCATACGATCCTTCAAACACTTTTCTTCGAACCCAACTTCGAACCCAAGTCCACCTGCGATGGACGATGGGATGAACTCGCCCTTCACCAAGGCGGAACTTCGTGCTGCACTACTTTCCACCAACACGTCCAGCGCACCAGGCCCGGATGGCATTACATATACGCTATCCTCCGCAACCTTCCAGACAATACCCTCGAGGAACTTCTTGCTCTTTTTAATCAGGTTTGGGACAGTGGAAAGCTGCCCGAGTCATGACAGCTATCAACGGTCATCCCCATTCCCAAACCCGGAAAATCACCCTCTATTCTGAGCAACCTTCGGCCTATATAATTAACTTCCCAGGCTGGAAAGCTTCTAGAAAAAATGGCACTCAGTCGCCTTGACTGGCACGTGGAAAGCAACAGCATCCTTCATGCCTGCCAGACTGGCTTCCGCCATCGTCACAGCACACAAGACAATTTGGCACTACTCTCGCAGGACCTTATACACACCCGCCATCGCTTGGATGTGAAGATTTTGGTTACGGTCGACATACGCAAGGCGTTTGACTCCGTACCTCACCCCTCGATCGATCCTCGCTTCCGCAGCTGGCGCCGGTATCACAGGAAAGCCCTGGGCATACATACGCGGATTTCTCTGTGACCGTGAATTTCAAGTCGCTGTAGGTCAGACACTCTCCGCACCTAAGAAATCACGAGTGGGAGTGCCGCAAGGCGCAGTCCTCTCGCTGTTGCTGTTCAACTTGGTGATGGCTCCACTTTGCTATCGCCTGGCTGATATACCGGGACTTCGCTTCAGTGTGTATGCGGACGATGTCACAATATGGACTAACGGAGGCTCCGACGGCGACCAGTCCGATGCCATTCAAATCGGACTCGACACCATTGCCACATTTCTGAAGGAGGTCGGACTCACACCTTCTTCTGACAAAACTAACTTCGTAATACTGGGCACGAAGGCAGCCCGTTCTGCCTCGCAATTTTCGTTCACCTTTGACGGTGAGCAAATAACTCAGCAAGACCGTGTTCGAGTTCTAGGCATCTACATCGATGCAGATGGTGGTGCAGCAACATGGCTTCGCAACATCACTCGGACTGGCATCAGATACTCCACCTAATCCGCCGCATCGCGTCCAAGAACTGGGGAAGCGAGGAGCGAACTCTCCGACGTCTCGTGAGTGCTCTACTAATCTCACGTGCTGTATATGGCCATAACTTTTACAGTCTTACCCAAAAGCAACGAAAAAAACTGGAATCGCTCAACCACGAAGCCATGAGGGTTGTCATCGGCCTGCCGCGTTTCACACCCTTACACCGCCTTGCCCAAATGGCCCAGATGAATCCGATCGAGGCAATAGCCGAGGCTGCGAAGCATTCACGAACAGTTCCGACTAAGAGCCACGATAGCCAGTCGCAGCATCCTTTCGCTGCTTCATCTGCCAGTCCCCTCAGCGCCTCTGCCCTCCTTCCCTGCTCCGTGGGACTGTCCCCTGACCGCGGACTTCGCACCGATTCCCCAAAACGTGAATGCCGATCACGCAGAGAGGCAGTTGTCTTACGCAAGGCGGCATGAGGCAAAAGCTCGCGACGCTCCTCCCCATCACCACGCTGTCTATACACCGACGCCGCCCTCAGTGACGAAGCTTCAGCCATAGCCTACTATTGCCCACGCACCGCCACGGCCTACTCCTCCTGTCGACCTGCCTGCAACGACCACGGCGGAACTGGCTGCGGTATCCGCTGTATGCGACGCCGTCCTCAAGCCTCCTTTCGCAGCCTTCACTCATCACACAGTTTACACAGATTCGCAGGCCTCCATAAAGGCCTGCGCCCGGCTGGACTCGCGCAATGGTGCTGTTCACTCAATACACCGGGCGATCCGAACCGCCGACGAGGCTGGCCACACTGTCCGCCTCGCATGGGTACCAGGTCACGCTGGGGTCGCTGGCAACCAAATGGCCGACTCTCTGGCAAGGGAGCTTCTTTCCTGCCCCTCAGAGACGCGTCCACAAGTGCCTGACGACCCGTACCCCATTGACCCGGACACAGTCTTGGCAAAGGCGAAGGCTGCTCGAAGGGCTGCGCTCCGGAACATCCTCCCGGAAAATCCTACGCCCCTGCCGGGGTAGTTTACCCGTGCTAAGGCCAGACGCCTGCGACGCATCGTCACGGAGACAGCAGTGACACCAGCCCGCCACGCCATGATGCGCCTCCAGACCTGGCAATCAGCCACTTGCCGCTCCTGTCCAGGGAACCAGCTGCTGGATCAGAATCATATACTCTGGGGCTGCTCGGATCTCGCCGAGCACCGGAGAAGAGCGATAGCCACCCTTCCCCCTACTCTGAGGCCTCAGGATTTGGACGCCTGGCGCCTTCCCACTGGTCCCCCCGAGAGACGGCGCCTCATATTCCAGTCGTTTTTACAAGAGTAAAAAATGATGAATAATATTTAAACCTCCTCTTTTACCCCTCCCTCCGCCCTGATGGATTCATTTCCTGGGGGCGGAAACTTTGTATGATTATTTTAATAAACGTTCTAACAACAACAACAGAATGACGTGTTTGACGCCGTGAGTGATTTCATTCAAGCAACGAAACGAATACGTTTCTGATTCCTATTTTCTTTTTATTCTTATTACAATTACTCTGTTTCTCCCATTATAAATTTTAGAATTGTAATGAAGCAGACGCGCCTCGTGTTTCCGAATATTCATTACACAATGAATATTCTTACTTTTTCTTATAAATTTGACCGTCTTTTCATCTGGCCTCACTGCTCATCACACAATACTCTCTTAATCGAAGTTACACCTTATTTAATCCTTTATAAAGATATTAACTAAGCCTACAACCACACAATTCTGGGGCCATCCCCCATTGCGGGTATATGCCATATGTTAAAGAAACATCATCATAATCATCAGTTTTGAGGGCGCATGCCGGATTTGTGTAAGCCATGTTCAGATCAATCAGCGGCCTCTTCAGACAAATTATGGACATGACGAGAGAAATACCGCAGCAGACGCCCGCACAGATACCGCCAGACGCTTGGGACCCCATCCAATACGGGAACGCACAACCGACCGCGAAGTGCTTGTCGACAGTCATGCAACACATCGCGGACCTGAACGACCACCGGCCCTACGGGGTGTTCATAAAGCCGGAGGATGACGACGTGACCAAGATCAACGTCCTCGTCATGGGGCCCATCGGCACGCCCTACGAAGGGGGCTTCTTCCACTTCCTGCTCAAGTGCCTGCCGGACTACCCCGCCAGGCCACCACTGGTGCGCCTCATGACCACGGACTCTAATCGAGTGCGCTTCAACCCGAGCTTCTACGAAAACGGCAAGGTGTGCCTGGCACTACTGGGCACGGACACGACCGGACCTACTTGGACGCGCTACAACACCATCGGAAACGTGGTGACTGCCATCAAGTCGTTGCTGTCGAACGAGAATCCCGTCGCCGAGGGGTCAGCTTTCGGCGTCATCCCGGCCATGGGAACGTGGCTGAACAGCGGCATCTGCTACAACACCGTCTTGCAGCACGAGACCATCAGGGTCGCTGTGTGCGACGTGGTCGAAGACTGCCTGAGGGGCAGTTCCCTTTTCCCGAACCCTCTCAGGGACGAGGTGCTGAAACACTTCGCGCAGTTTTACGGCTACTACGAGAAGGTGGTCAGGGAGCGGCTGCCCCTGACGGGTTCCTTTATGAACGACGCGTTCGATGGCGGCATCGCCGCGTTCCAGTACGAGACGCTCCTGACGCGTTTGCAGGATTTACGCGAGCGGGTCGGCGCGAGAAATTAATCTCCCGTCGTATGCCTGCCCTGCATCCAGTCCCTTTATAGCACAGGAGGCTGCAGCCGCTACTGTTCTCGGACGTGCCTGCTTGCAACCGCTGATTTTGTCCATCACGGCAGTGACGAAATTCAATGACGAAACTTGCACGCGTGTCGATTTGCGCGAAATATTCTCAGTTCTCACCAGATGAACGAAACATCACGCTTCTGTGGTCCCTGACACGCAAAATTTTGAAAATGTGTAGACACTGATTTGAGAGGGCGGCATTCCCACCTTCAGAAACGCTCCTTTACTTTTTGAAGTAACCTTATGCAGATATTGCAAACAATAAGTCGCGTCCCACAGTTCATTGCAAAAGTGGTTGCGTCTTCGCTTAGCTTAACACTGTATACCTTATATATCTGCTCTGTGCGCTTTACCGGAGAACAACTGTAAGAAATGCGTTTACGAGCACCTGCGTAGTTGTCCATCATCCTCGTGATGACTTATATGCTCTGGAATGCAATGTGTGCGGCCACTGTTTATACCATCTTTGGTTAGCAGCGCCACGATCTAGCAAAAGAAGTGACAGAAAAAAGCGCTGACTTACAACCATTTTCATCCAGGCTTGTAAGCATTTGCAATAAAGATTCTCGTAACTCAGCGCTCTTTCCTGCCACTTCTCTTACTTGCCATGTAGATCGTCACGCTGCTAGCCGAAGATGCTAGATTGCCAAGATGCCTGTGCCGCGACCCTTGTGTCGCGGAACAGGCATCTACCCGATCTCCTTTTAACATTATTCTGGCTATCAACCTAACTTTGTGCTTCACACGCTCCTTGACGATGTTTTAGCGCGAGGCCAACTCCAATTTCTCTATTCAAGTACACGTAAAACGTAGAAATGCATGCTCTTATGAGACACCCTCTGGACGTATTTGAACAAAATACGTTGCACTTGAGAGAGAGATAAATTATAACAATAGTAGGAAGCACAATTTCTATTTAGGACTTCATATAGTATTTCTACAAACATTGTCGAAGATCGGTATATTGGAAAAATCATTAAAACACGAACTTTACGAATATATAACTCTGCACCAAAAACGACACGCAGTTCTGTCAACTGAATCTGCTATAGAACTATAAAGAACTGGGCGAATTGGGTAGGATGCATAATTGTAAATATCTCAACACATACAGGACCAAGTCTCGCTCATCGTCCTGCGTGTGCAAATTGCGTGCGTATGTACAATTATGCATCTATGATGAGCATCTAAAGCGGACAAAGTTGGTATGATGAGTTTACAGTTTGGCATCATCCGTTTTGCGGAAGCACGCAAGATGGAGAAAGGTTCATGAAAGGGAAAATGTGTCGTCCACCCGATTTCCACTACGTGTCTGAGAAACCCGTATAGCTTTACTGTTGTCTATGACGTTGCTTGTATCGTTCCTCGTCTTTTGCTGTGCCACAATTCTGGTAATTAATCATGCACCAACTAGCCCATTAACGTGTTTTATAGAGCTATCTACCAGTATGGGTTTTCTTTCTGTATATGCGTTCTGCTCTTAGTGGCTATAGTGTTGGGCTGCTAAGCATGAGGTCGCCGCATCAAATCCCGGCCACGGCGGCGCATTTCGATGGGGACGAAATGCGAAAACACCCGTGTACATTTAAGTGCACCTTAAAGAACCCCAGGTGATAGAAATTATTCCGGAGTCCCCCACTACGACGTGCCTCATAATCAGATACTGGTTTTGGCACGTAAAACCCCATAATTTATCTTTGTGTTACACTCGGGCTGATGACACTTTTCTCTTTCATGAGTTTACATCTTATATTAGATCGTTGCAATGCGCTAGGAGGATTTAAAAAATTTATATACTGAAAAATTAGTGGGATATTTGGAAGCAGTGTATAATACATCATTTTCGTCGGATTACGTTATCTTATCAAGGGCAGTTTACAGGATTTTGATATTGTTTGTTACTGAGTTGAAGAGTTAAAAACTTGCCATTTGTGTCTTTATTTTTAGTTTTGTAATATTCAACAAGCTCAGTAAAAAACAATCGACAACCTAAATAAAACAAAACTGCATCGTGCTGCAAAGTGCTTTTAAAGTCTTTCAAATGCAACAAACCTGATGAAATTTGGTGCAGTGAAAGCCGAGCAAAATGAATTTGCCCATTTCTATGTATTTAAATAGAAGGAAAGCATAATGGGAAATAGCGCTGTCCCACTTAGGCTCGACTGACCAGCTCGGACTGGTCGACCGAGCAAGACGGGCATCTAAGGCCGCTGGACTCCTGGACTGAGGGGAGCACCCACTGTGCAGCCGTAGAACTACCCACGCTCACAGGCTGTTCAGGGTTAAAGTTATTCCCTCTCTCTCGGCAGCTACAGCGGCAGGTACAGCGCTACAACGAAGACGATGAGAAGGTATATGTTGAAAATGAATCACCGTCAGCAAAAAACACAAGTTTTCTTCGCCAAGATTAGACTCTTTATAATTTGTTGTGTTGGTCAAGTTTTGGAGTCCCGTGGCTCGGTTTCACACGCCACAGGTGAATAAAACAGAATCGTTATTAAGTCCGTTAAATGTACGATTAAATCATATTCGGTAAGCAGCATCCAAAATTCATGGTTATTACTTATGCCAACCATGCGAAGCAAGATACTCCAAGATCAGACTCCAAACAAACGTAATTTAATTTGTTGTTTAGATTGTTTGTTTGTGCAATTTCTCAGACTCTCTATCCTGCTCAATACTGCTCCCTCATATAGTAAAAATTTGCACTCATTGGTTCCAAATCATTTGCGGAATTTGCGATTTAGTACCTGGTCACAAAGGCTTTTATTTCTTCTATTACAGGCCCTGTGTGTTCCCTTTTCTTTCATAACGTCTGCCAGGTTTAGAAGATCACCTTATGGCCTGCTCCGAACTGCACCACCAATTTAACAAATACAAACAGAAGTGGCTAACAAGACTGCCGACTAAATTTCCCCGATCTGGTCTGGCGATAGGCTTTTACCTGCGCTCCCCTTTAACTACCGGCTCACTGGCACATCCCCACGTAGTAGGCAACGGCCACTATTGCAGTGCAAGCAAGCACGTGGCGGGCGGTCAGAGCTGGTCAAGGCTAGTCAGAGCACTGGGCACAAAGAGCAACAGAATGCAGCGTCGTCCGCTCGCGACCGCCGTCGCCCATACTTCCATCAGCGACGAAATTGCGCGACGTGCAGCCGCCTTCAGGTTAGAGCCCTCTTTGAGCCAGCCCGAGCAGCCTTCGACGCAGTGCCTGCTGAGGCTCAATCGCGACCTCGTGCACATCTTCGACGACCCGCCGCCTGGTGTGTTCGTCGAACCAGAAGAGAACAACATCACGAACGTCCACGCCGTCGTCGTGGGACCCGACGACACGCCTTACGAAGGAGGCTTCTTCCACTTCGCGCTCACGTGCCTCCCGGGCTACCCCGCCAGGCCACCGCTGGTACGCCTCATGACAACGGGCTCCGGAAGGGTGCGCTTCAATCCGAACCTGTACAGCAGCGGGCTAGTCTCGCATAGGATCCTGGGCACCTTTCCCGGTCCATCGTGGAGCGCGGACATGACCCTCGATACCGTGCTGGCTTCGATCCAGTCGCTGCTCAGCGAGAATCCGTTGGCCAAGGAGCCGGGACTCGGGCACGAGTTCGGGAGCTGGCTCGAAGATAACCGGCTACAACGCCAAGCTGCGCTACCAGACCCTCAGAGTCGCGGTTTGCGACGCGCTCGAGGCCTGCCTCCTGGGCAACTCGTCGTACCCGCGTGTCCTGCAGCAGGCTGTACTGAAACACTTCGTCGAGCGCTACGCCAAGTATGAAAACGCTGTCGGGATTCAGCTCGGTACGGACCAGAGCGCTATGTGCGCCGGCCTGTATGGCGCGTACCGGTACCAAACACTGCTAAAGTTACTGCAGGACTTGTATGGCCGGGTCTTGAAAAGGGAGGCGATATGCATGCAGAAATAATTGTGACAGTGAGGGTGTACCCTTACTATAGTGGCACTTTGAACAGCTGAACTTCCTATGCTGGTTCCGGCATGCCTCTTTGGAGCATATTGGATTCCAGCGCGGAAGTGTGGAACGAAAGATTTCTGAAGTTCATTTTGTGCACGACAAGTAATGCCAAAGTAATGAACTCTCGGACAACGTGGAAACCCGACGCTTACCCCGTCTTATATTCATGGAAATATATAAATGCACGTAGAACCATTTCCAAAATGTACCATTGTTGTTGTGTTCGATCTATGCCAACAATACCATCTGCGTTCACGTTTTGTCTACGGTGGCTTTCGCCTAGTGGCCCTGTTGTGTTCCTGGTTGTCATTACGTGACTGAAGAGTGAGGACTCCCGTTACGGCGGTCAGTAAATCTTTGGTAGCATAAGGTGCGTTGTTAACTTGACATTTACGTGCGGTTAACTTGACTGGTTTCCAAAAGCACTGCCGCGAAACACTTAAGCAGTGATGTTTCGTATTCATCGTGGCTGCAGTTTAAATCGGGGGACGTATTCTGCGACGATCACTTTCGGCGATAGTATCACCTCGGCGACAGTATCGCTATCAGGCACGCTGGTTCGCTGGTCGAACAAAATCGGATGATTTGATTGGCTGGTTGAACCCAACGTCACGCGAAGGCAATAGTATCGCCGAGGCGATCGTCGCAGAATACGTCCCCAGTTGAACGTCTTGCAAACGGTATACAGGGTGCCCCAGCTATCACGCAGCACGATTTAAAAAAAGAGGAACGGCGTTACGCGAAGCAAACCTAGTGCGTATTGTTTCCAGTACAGTGCATGGAGTCGCCGCCAGTATTTTTTAGTTACTGAGATTTAATTAGCTAATTGGAATTAATTATCTAACTCGAGAAGTACTGTCCTAATTCTCAAAGTGTCAATGAGAAAATTGTAGAGCAACATGAAAAACACCCGATACAGCTTTCTGTTGCTCAATACGTGCTACATAAATGTGTTTTTCCGAGTGTGAAAGGAGCCCGCGGATACACGCAGAATGGCCGCGCGACTGGTCGCCCGAGGCACTTTGCGTGTATTCGCGGGCATGTTTCACGCTCGGAAAAACAATTTTATGTAGCACGTACTGAGCAACAGAAAGCCGTATTCGGAGTTTTTCATGGTGCCCTACAATTTTCTCATTGACACTTTGACAATTAGGACAGTACTTCTCGAGTTAGATAATTAATTACAATTAGCTAATTAAATCTCTGTAACTAAAACAAATACTGGTGGCTACTCCATGCACTGTACTAGAAACAATACGCACTAGGTTTGCTTCGCGTAACACCGTTCTCCCTTTTTTTTAACTTCGTGCTGCGTGATAGCTGGGACACCCTGTATACATCTCGAATAGTGGTGGCCGCGATGATAAACCCTTGCCGCCTGCACCAGCTTTGTGTTACACCGAAATTTTTTATCTTTTCGTTTATGCTTTAGCATTGAAAAGAATGAAAGTTGGTGTTCACGATGATGGGCAATGACTTTTGGGAGGCTATAATCCCGCAGACGTATTCTGCGATGATCGCCTCGGTGATACTATTGCCTTCGCGTGACCTAGGGCTCAACCAGCCAATCAGCTCAACCGATTTTGCTCAACCAGTCACTGAGCGCGCGCCTGACGGCTATACTGTCGCCGAGGCAATATTATCGCCGACAGTGATCGTCGCAGAATACGTCCCCTGGCATCGTCAGCGAAGGCATAAATGAGGGTGTGGTACAATTAATTCAAATGCCACGAGATTGAAATGGCAATGCAGAATTAAAAGTGAGCGTAACGAACCGCCGGGTTATGTTAAACCTGGATTGAAGTGTTTAGGCTAACAAAAGACGATTTAATCTGAACAAGCTGAAGAAACTGGTTTTTGTAAAGATACATGGAGGTGCTGCTGTGCGCATATCCCCGTGCCGTCGAGCATTTCGTTTTTCAGGTTTGTAAGAGACCGGCTGAAGATAAGAACCATCTATAAGAGGAACTATGTCAGTAGTATTATGTTGGGTCTGAAAAGGGTTAGCTCTTAATCATACCCATAAGTGTGACCAAAAAGCACAGTATCTGCAGAGCTACGTGCTCGACAACGGCGGCTTTGTCTATTGCTGGTCCTGCATAGCTTTCACTTTTTTTTGCGTACGCTTTTACGAGAGCAAAAATCACTGTTCGTCTTCAATAGAAACAGTTGGTTTGCCTGAACACAACTTTCTTAATTCCACTATCTCGGCAGTTCATTTGCTCGAACAATATGCAATCATTCTGAGTGTAATAGCTAACACCGGTATACTGTGTGTAGTGGGGATGAATCAACGCTTTATGATGGACGTGGAGCCCGTAACATTCTTCCTGGATTATACCGAGGGCACGTGGATCACTTGTTGCGTCTGCCAATGATCTAGACAGCTTAAGTGGAGACACACCTTTAAAGGGGCCCTGAAACACTTTTGTAACTAATCATAGAATTGCCTCACTATTTAAAGACGTCACCTCACGCCATCTCCTGCCGCAAAACGTTTTCGAATCCTTCAAATCTAAGCGGAGTTAGAGGTATAGTTGTCGCACCGATGCGCGGCTTTCTCTCTGCTAGCGCGCTGGAAGCTACAAGGATGGGGTGGCAAGGGGCAGAGCCCCGCCCAAGGCAGATGCTTGTTCGTTTTTAAGGCGAGAGCCTTATATGTCTCATGGTGAGGTCTCCGTTTCAAGGCCGTTTCAGAACCGCGTGGTTGACCCGAAATGGTCTTCTTAGGGCAAGAGGCGATAATGCGCACAAAAGGGTGGAAGAATTATTAAGCTAGTGAATTGAAGTGATAATGCCTACACAGGGAGGTGAATTAATAGTGAACTGGTGGTGATTTAAGAGTGCATTGATGGAGTGCATTGATTTCTTTGAGGGTACTTTGGAACAAGTTTGAATTTTATAGGAACGTTCTGTTAGGCAGAGGGCAATGTTGGTATCTTCTGATCGTGGGAGAGGCAGATAAATTTTGAGTTAATTTGATGTTTGCTTTCAGGAAAACTAAATAGCTGAACGCTCGAGAAAGGATAGCGTCAGTGGTTCTTCTTTTTTTCCGCAGAGATATGTAGGCGGAAGATAAAAAAGCATGAGTGTAATTTTGACTGCGACTTGTCTTAGATAGTTCGCGTGAGTTTCCGCTAAACTAAGACTTTCTTTTCGGATTTCGCGAGTTCTGAAAATAACGCTGTATCAGGTTAGATACCGGTTATTCTGCTATCTACTTCAGCTGATTTTGGAAATCGCCGGATGTTTGTTCCCGCACGCACGTAGAGAGTACCGCGCCTATAAAAACGGGCTGCATGGATCGCTTTTAGTAATGGTATACTCTACAGGATTTTTACTTTTCGACGTATTATGTAAGGTTATGTATAAGGCGCTGTGCGTGTCTCGCAAGTGTATTTCGAAGACGGCAGCATAGAGTTTCATTTAGTGCGTGGAAGTACTTAAATAAGCGCGAATCTTCTTGTCTTGAGCGCGTAATTTGAGCAAGATTTTTTTTTATTGCGTGAGTCGCACTTACGAGTTTCGACCGCAAAATGAGAGCGACTCTGATAGTACATCCTCGAAGTCAACGAGGCTCTCAGTGGCACTATTACGTGCGTTAATGACGAATGTAGAGTACGAACAGACAGTTCATGGCGTTAGTGCCGCGTATGATATTTCAATTGCCCATTTTAATGCCCATTTTTTGGAAGCGTTATGCGGAGTGGATATCGCTCTACTTGAAAATTATTTTCCAGAAATTACTATGCACTCATTCGGTACCATGTGACTGGCGCAAAGCTGTCATTAAACCTGAGTTTAAAAGTGGTGATCGATTGTCTGTCAACAATTATCGACCAGCTTCAATTACATTCGTTTGTTGCAAAACATTAGAGCATGTCATAGCAAAGCACATTATCGCGTTTCTGGAAAACAAAAATTATTTTTATTCTTATCAGCATGCTTTCAGGAGCGGTGTTTCAACTACAACGCAGCTTATCGAAACGATTCATGACTTTGCGACTAGTATTGGACATGCAACAACAACTTGATGTCATTTATGTAGATTTTACTGAAGCTTTCGATAAGGTGCCTCACGATAGATTGATGATTAAACTCCGTCTTGCCGGACTTGGCCAATCTGTACTGCGTTGGATCGAAGCGTACTTGAATGATAGGAAGCAATGCGTGAAAATAGAAGACGTCGTTTCTGGCCCACAGAAGTATTTTCAGGAGTCCCGCAGGGCTGAGTTTTCGGACCGTTATTATTTTTGGTATATGTCAATGATATTGCAGATATAGCAAAACCTCCATTAAAACTCAAGCTGTTTACCGATGATTGCTTAATTTACGCACAAATAGCTAATGTGGATGATGAGCTGAAAATTAACCAGTCTACAGGCGTTACACATGTGGTGTCAAACTTGGGGAATGGAAATAAATTACTCAAAGTCGACAATTACCCACCTTTCTAAAAAGAAAGAAAGATAATTCCATTTGAATATCGCATAGGAAATCACGCCTTGTTGACAGTAGATGCTTTCAAGTACCTGGGTGTTATAATTACGCATAACTTAAAGTGGCATAACCATCATATATGCTTCATCATGTATCATGTATGCTGGATCATGTATGCTCCAAAGCATCACGGGTGCTATACTTTCTAAGGAAAAAACTGCTGGGTGCAAGTAGGGATGTAAAACTTATTGCTTTTAAGACGTTCATACGACCGATACTTGAATATGCTAGTGTTGTCTGGAGCCATCATCAGAAAATATTGAAAAATAATTAGAAAGAATGGAACGTCTTGCGGTCCGTTTTATATGTTCAAAGTATACAAAGCATGACACTGTTACAGCGATGATAAGATTGTGTCATCTAGAATCGCTAAACAAACGAGGGCTTAAAAGTAGGTTAAAGTTTCTTTTCCAATTGATGAAAGGTGATTTTAGTATTAACAAAAACGACTACTTGCTATTTTCAGGGAAACGAAGTGGGAGGGCGAATCATACGCGAGTGCTTCAGCCTTACTTTGCTCGAACGAATATATATCGCTATTCTTTTTTTTTCCTGATGTAATTGAGGCATGGAACGGGCTTCCGAATGATGCGGTCAATACAAATGATCGCATTTCGATGGAGGCGAAATGCGAAAACACCCGTGTACTTAGATTTAGGTGCACGTTAAAGAACCCCAGGTGGTCCAAATTTCCGGAGTCCCCTACTACGGCGTGCCTCATAATCAGAACTGGTTTTGGCACGTAAAACCCCATAATTGAATTTAATTTTTTACAAATGATGTTATTTAATTCATGCGTTTACTTGATGTACATTTATCTGATTTACTATGATGATTAGTCTGAGCTTTAGCTATGGTTATTGTTATATAACTGTCTCTTGTTGTTTGGTTGTATTACTTTATATATATATATATATATATATATATATATATATATATATATATAAAGTCTATGCATGTGTATATGAGTGTGTATGTGCGTAAACATCTGCATGCAAAATGTGCTCCCTCCCAGTAATGACTCTCAAGAAAGGGTTAACCGTATTTCTAAATAAAATAAATAATAAAAATAAAATGCCATTTTTTAGGATCATTCTGAAGTTTGAAGTTAAGTTGGAGGATTTTGGTTGTGTATGCCTAGACGTGTAATGTTCTGTTCGATGTTTTTTAATAGTGCGGTAATCTGAAGGTCGTAAGTTGGAATCCTCCTCCAGTCCACTACATTTTCAGGCATGGAGTGGCGCCTGAAACCGGCAAAAACTAAAAAAAAAAAAATATCGCCGAGAGCTAGTAGGGCTATACTAGTCAAGGTGCAACCAAATAAGGAAGGCCCGCTAAGCGTCAACAAAGTACCTCCCTCACCAGAACAGGAATTGGCCTCCCTGGTGCAGTATTCGGCCACTACCTCCCTCATGAGTCCTACAATTTACCCATGGCCCTCAGTCCCCAGCGGCTACGGAGCACCTGACCAAGGCGGCGGTCAGACCTAACGACGCGGCAGAAAGAATTTCTGGGTCCGAACAGGCCGCCACTGGAAACTGAACCTGGCAAGGTTCAACACTCGCACCCTATCGAGTGAGGCGAGTTTAGCAGGGCTATTTGAAGAATTATCAGGTATTGCCTGGGATATTATTGGCCTTAGTGAGGTTAGAAGAATTGGTGAGGCGTAAACAGTGCTGACTTACGGACAAGTCCTATGCTACAGAGGTCTTCCAGATAAGAGAGAATTCGGGGTAGGATTTCTAGTCCATAAGGACATAGTGGGCAACATTGATGAATTCTACAGCATTAATGAGAGGGTAGCAGTCGTCGTAATAAAGCTCAATAGGAGGTATAGAATGAAGGTACTACAAGCCTACGCCCCGACCTCCAGTCACGATGATGAAGAAATAGAACAGTTTTATGAAGATGTTGAATTAGCAATGAGGAAGGTGCAAACTCAGTATACTGTAGTAATGGGCGACTTCAAGGCAAAAGTGCGGTAAAAGCAGGCTGTTGAGTGAGTAATTGGCAACTACGGCATCGATTCTAGGAACACTAGAGGAGAGATGTTGGTAGAATTCGCGGAAAGGAATAGGCTCCGAATAATGAATACCTTCTTCAGGAAGCGCAGCAACAGGAAGCGGACCTGGAAAAGCCCTAATGGAGAAACAAGGAATGAAATATATTTCATACTCTCTGCCGATCCAAGCATAGTGCAGGATGTAGAAGTGTTAGGTAAGGTAAAGTGCAGTGACCATAGGTTAGTGAGGTCTAGGATTTCTCTCAATTTGAAGAGAGAAACAATAAAATTAGTCAAGAAGAAACAGGCCAACCTAGACGCAGTAAAGGGTAAAAGTAGACCAATTCAGGCTGGTGCTCGCAAACAAATATGCAGCTTTAGAACAGGAAGATGAAGACAACTTAGAGGTAATGAATGAAACCGTAACTAGGCTAATTTGAGAAGCAGCAATTGAAGTGGGAGGTAAGGCACCAAGGCAACCAGTAGGGAAGCTCTCCCAAGTAATAAAGGACCTAATAAAGGAACGGCAAAACACGAAGGACTCAAACTCGAAAGATCAGATAGAATTCGCTGAACTGTCGAAACTGATCAACACGAAGAAAGTAAGGGATATCCAAAATTATAACGTGAAAAAGATTGAGAAGCAGTAAAATATGGACCCAGCATGAAATCAGTGAGAAGAAAACTTGGCATATAGGACAAGGCAAGATGTATGCACTGAAAAATAAGCAGGGTAATGTAATCAGCAATTTCGATGACCTAATAAAAGCAGTGGAAGAATTCTATACTGACCTGTACAGTCCCCAGAGCAACCAAGCTACTTTATTCGAAGTAGTGATGAACAGGATACAGAGGCTCCTTCTGTAACTAGCGATGAAGTTAGAAGGGCCTTGAAAGACATGACCAGGGGAAAAGGTGCCGGAGAAGATGCAATAACAGTCGATTTAATTATAGATGGATAAGATATCATGCTTGAAAAGCCTGCGGCCCTTTATACGCGATGATTCATGATTTCAAGTGTACCAGAAAGCTGGAAGAACACCAACATTATACTCATCCATAAGAAGGGAGAAGTTAAATAATTGAAGAAATATAGACCTATTAGCTTGCTTTCAGTATTGTATAAAATATTCACCAATATAATTTCGAATAGAATCAGGGCAACACTTGACTTCAGCCAACCAAGAGAACAGGCTGGCGTTAGGAGGGGATATTCTACGATGGATCATATCCATGCCATCAATCAGGTAATAGAGAAATCTGCAGAGTACAATCAACCTCTCTATATGGCTTTCATAGATTATGAAAAAGCCTTTGATTCAGTAGAGATGCCAGCAGTCATAGAGGCACTGCGTAATCAAAGAGTACAGGAGGCATACGTGAATATCTTGGCAAATATCTACAAGGATTCCACAGCTACCTTGGTTCTCCACAAGAAAAGTAGAAAGTTACCTATCAAGAAAGGGGTCAGGCAAGGAGACACAATCTCTCCAATGCTATTCACTGCATGCTTAGAAGAAGGGTTCAAGCTCTTAGACTGGGAATGCTTAGGAGTGAGGATCAACGGCGAATATCTCAGCAACCTTCGGTTTGCAGATGACATTGTCCTATTAAGCAACAATGGAGACGAATTACAACAAATGATTGAGGACCTTAATCGAGAAAGTGTAAGAATTGGGTTGAAGATTAAGATGCAGAAGACAAATATAATGTTAAATAGCCTGGCAAGAGAACAAGAATTCAGGATCGCCAGTCAGCCTCTGGAGTCTCTAAAGGAGTACGTTTATCTAGGTCAATTACTCACAGGGGACCCTGATCATGAGAAAGAAATTTACTGAATAAAATTGGGTTGGAGTGCATACGGCAGGCATTGCCAAATCCTGACTGGGAGTTTACCATTGTCGTTGAAAAGAAACGTGCATAATCATTGCATTCTACCGGTACTAACATGTGGGATAGAAACTTGGAGATTAACAAAGAAGCTCGAGAATAAGTTAAGGACCGCACAAAGATCAATGGAACGAAAAATGTTAGGCCTAACGTTAAGATACAGGAAGAGAGCAGTGTGGATCAGAGAACAAACGGGGATAACCGATATTCTAGTTGACATTAAACGAAAAAAAAAATGGAGCTGAGCCGGCTACGTAATGCGTAGGATGGATAACCGGTGGACCATTAGGGTTACAGAATGGATACCAAGAGAAGGGAAGCGCAGTCGAGGATGGCAGAAAACTAGGTGGGGTGAAGAAGTTAGGAAATTTGCAGGCGCGCGCTGAAATGAGCTATCACAAGACAGGGGTAATTAGAGATCACAGGGAGAGAGAGGCGTACGTCCTGCAGAGGACATAAATATATATGATGATGATGATGATGATGATGGAGGTGAAATAAGGGGGTTTATTTGGGCGATAGGAGTCAAACGAAAGGTAATAATGAGGTAGAGTGAGCTAAGTAAACGAAGAGTAAATGAGCGAATTAAGAGTGAATGAAGGTGAATCAAGTGGTGATAGGATGAATCAAGAGTGATGAAAATTGGAAATTTGGAGTAATAGAGCAAACCAAGTGTGATGGAAGTAAAATTGAGATAGAGTAAATGAAGGAGAACCAGGCAGTGATAGGTAAATCAAGAGTGAATCAAGCGTGAATCAAGTGTTAATTAAGAGTGCGCCGCGGTAGCGCGACGGTGCGGGGGAACATGACGTCATACCAGCAGTGGCGGCGGCAATGGCGCGGCGGTGGCGTGATGGCGCGGCGCACCTTTCCAGTACTACCGCAGCCTTTCCAGTACTAGCACAGATGACGTACATGAGTATAGGCCTAGCTACAACCAAATTTAAACCTCGACATAGCCAAGTTCAACCTAGCTACAACCAAGAGACGCAATCAATCGGCCAGCTGCGCTGTGTCTTGAGCTTTGCGCGGCCTAGTACAAGCTTTCGCCTTTTTTTTTTCACAATGCAGAAAGGAGATACCAAAGTGTATGCTGGCACTACTCTGGAGTTCTGCGGGAAATGTGCGAGGTTCAATACCAGATCTAGACTGGACATGCTGTGTCATTTGCACCAATATGGTGCAAATTAGGTATACCCCAAAAGTTAGAAGTATGTGCATTTTCGTTGCACGGTCTCAAGTCGTTTCTCTTGCTTCCATTAGCTTAATACAAGGGTGCTGGCTGTTCACTCCAGAATAAATCAGGACCTCCTTTATGCGTTGTAGACGTGATATAGATGAACTTGTTTTTGGCGTAGTTTACATTTACTACTAAGACATGCGTGTTTACTGATAAAACTACGAAGCATAAACAGCAATAACAACTACGGCAGTATACCGCCAGTGTCGTCGTTTTTGCTGCTTTCTGGCATCTTTACTCCTGGGGCGGTATTCTGTAAGAGTCTACCTAGTGGACTGTCCATTTCGGCGGCCGTTGATTCGCTGCTTCTTGATGTGCAGGAAGGTGCCAGCCAGTCTCCTTCCTGCACATCAAGCAGCAGCGAATCAACGGCCGCCGAAATGGACAGTCCACTAGGTAGACTCTTACAGAATACCGCCCCTGGTGTTCTTGTTCCTCTCGCTGCATCGCCCGTTTCGCCGTCTTTGTTCCTGTCTCTGCTTCGTCTTCCCAGCAGTAAAATTTTCCTTCGGCGTGGTTGCTGTGCGTTTCCTCCTAACAATTCCAAGCATGAGAAGTATTTGAGTCACCTTCTGCAGCAGGTTGCACGCAGTCGGGCATTGTCCTGCTGACACACCGTTGGTGGAAGGCAAGGACTCGTGAGCTATTGACCGTAGGGACTGGTGTGCCGTATATCTGCAAGTCTATTTCTTACTTGATATACATTTTCTCGTTTATGTTCAAACACGATTGCCACACATTCAGATTTGTGTGGTGAGCGGTGCAATTGTCGAAATCGGACACAGTAATTTACGCTGTCTAGTAAACACTATAGAGCATCCCCCTGTTCACCCGCCGAGCCACTGTTGCTCCGAAGGATCAAATAATCGGGGCAGGTGCTGTGTTAAAAGACGTACCATTGTGCAGTGTGATAACCTGCACCTGTCTACTGGTGTGTTTAGAAATGAAATGGTGTGTGAGTCCTTGTGTCCCAAGACTGGTCACCCGTAGGGGAACATATAAATAGGGAAAGATGGGGAATGCTTTTGTCCCAAGATGGTCGCCCGCGCGGAAAACGACGCGTCGGGCATACGCGCACCATCAGGTTGGGGAAAGGGGAAAACTTCCTTCCCTCAGGCTGCGCACGGGAAGCGCAAGCGCTCTCAGCGCTACCGGGTGAGTCGCGTGAGATCCCGCAGGCATCGCCCAATTTTTGTTTTGTTTTTTGGTCCCCAGCAAGCGGCGAGTACGGAAGTCTCTGCCGCCGCTGCCGTCTACTTGCACGTGGTTAGCCAATCACGTTTCTGCCATGGCAGACACCGCGGCCGCGTGTACCACAGCTGGTAAATGGGAAACCGCTCTTTAGCTAGCGTATTATGCTCTTGAAGGCAGTGGCGCACCGACGGGGGGGGATTCGGGGGTTGTAATCCCCCCCCTGGGGCCGACTTAACCCCCCCTTTTGTTTAACCCCTTTTCGTTCCTCACGCATTTGAGTACTGCAACTAAGATGTAAGACGCGCAATCGTCTGCACACTCACAAAAAGCGATTTTTTTGACAATTCCCCGTGAAGAAGTCGAAATTAGTGCTGTTTAGATGGTATTGGCAAACTGTCAACCCCCCCCCCCCCCCCCCCCTGGCAGAGATCCTGGGTGCGCTAGCGTATTATGCTCTTGAAGGAAACCCTCAGCGAGGAAGCTATAACCGCTGAGTCGGCCATACGTTTGCGTTTCTGTTTACAGACCCTCTTCGCGGTGCAGTTAGCTCTAGAGGAACGAGATGGCGCTTGCGGCGGCGCGCGGCAAGTTGCCTCAGCGATTCGTGTCATTCGCCCAGTCACAGTCCACGATATCCGCCGAAACAGCGACCGTGGATATGTTTAATGGGGCCTCATGTATAACGGAATTTGACAGAAGTCAGGAATTTTAATCGAGTACCGAAGAGTAAGCAGCACAAACCAGCTGCGCCTGTATCTACTCACGCTTGGGTAGTGTAAACTGCTCGCGTTTCACGTTAGCGGTGATCTGTGGCGGGTCTATCTATCTATCTATCTATCTATCTATCTATCTATCTATCTATCTATCTATCTATCTATCTATCTATCTATCTATCTATCTATCTATCTATCCTATCTATCTATCTATCTATCTATCTATCTATATCTATCTATCTATCTATCTATCTATCTATATCTATCTATCTATCTATCTATCTATCTATCTATCTATCTATTCATCCATCCTCTTACCCCGGCCCAGTGGCCCATGTTATTTACCACCTTGGGCCACTAGTTATGTGGAATTCTTTATCCTTGCTTAGCTCAATCCAAACTGTTTTCTTTGTTTATGTGTATTTATATAATCCTAATTTGTTATGTTATTTATATTTTTATTTTCATATTTATTATTTATTTAAGAATAATCATTCAGATTTTTTTTTTGCTAGCCTTCAAGCACGCACCTTATGTATCATGCCTTCATTTCAATATGCACCGGTTCTACCCTTTGTGCACTCGACCTACGGACAATCCGCCAAAGTGGGTATCAGCCAGAGCCACATCAGGGTCTACTACTGGGCGCGAGCGAGGGTTCCAAATCGGACGTGCGCAGGTTGGTGGTCTCGGAAGCAGCAGCAACGGAATGCAGCGTGTACCGCTTGCAGCCACCGCTAAGGCTTCCGCGGATGAACCTGCTGCGCTGCCGGAACCTGGGCCCCTACCAGCAGCCTTATACCCTCAGTTACCCAAGAAAGGGCAGTCGTTGCCGCAGTGCCTGCAGAAGATTCAACGCGACCTCGCGGAATTCGCCCACCATCCGCCGCCGGGTGTGTTCATCGAGCCTGAGAAGGAGGACATCACCACCATCCACGCGGTCCTAGTCGGGCCTGATGGCACGCCGTACCAAGGCGGCTTCTTCCACTTCGTGCTCAAGTTGCCTCAGGACTATCCTGTCGAACCTCCGCTAGTGCGCTTCATGACTACGGACGGCGGACGAGTGGGCTTCAACCAGAATCTCCAGGCGGACGGTAATGTGTGCCTCACCTTTCCCAGGCCGCCATGGAGTGCGGCGCTGTCTCTCGAGTGCGTGCTGGTTTCCGTTCAGTCGCTGCTTAACGAGAACCCCTTGGCGAATGAACCAGTATTTGGATACATTGGACAGTGGAGCTGCAAGGCTGAGCGGCTACAACGACACCCTGCGCTACCAGACCCTCAGGGTCGCGGTGTGTGACGCGGTCGAGGCCTGCATCCTGGACACCGCGCCGTATCCGCCGGCCCTGAGGGAGACAGTGCTGGCACGCTTCGTCGAGAACTATGTCAAGTACGAAAATGCAGTCAGCGACCACCACGTTTCGTCGCTCCTGGGCGTTGTGTTTGGTGCGTCGAATGTCGAGTCTCAAAAGTACAAAGGGCTGCTCGAGCGATTGCGATACTTGTACAGCCGGGCCTTGAAGAAGAACGCAAGTTCTGCTGACAAGGAGTCGTGACAGCATGAAGACACTCTCTGCTTTGATTCATGGAAACAGACAAATTTCGAGGATGGCGTATATAGTGCAGGTCTCGGGTCTCCTTGTGTACACCTGGACAGGACCTGGTTAGCGAACTGCACATAAAATTCGAAGCGTAGTGTAATTACGATGCCTTTTTTCTAATAAAACAAGGAAAATTCATTTTCTTTTTATTATGCGAAGCAGTGATGTGACAGCGGTTTATTGCGCGCAGCAAGTCTTGCACCGTTTCCAGCGTTTTCCGTTGGAGTGAACAGTTCACAAGTGCACCCGAGCAATTTTAGTTCTATAAGTCCGGGTCGTCTTTTTTTTTTTTATGTAGAAAAAAAATGTAGCCACCCTCCAATGGTGACGGTTACTCCTTTTCGGATAATTGCCACATTATTAATGCAAATATTGAAGATAAAGAGAAACAAGGATCAGGAAACTTACAACGTATTATACTATACACATCTACGAACGTATGACCATAAAAAGCGGGGACAAGTTCCATCACGGTATGTTTCTACATATTCGCGCATGCAGAGTTCCAATCACATAGGCCACGATGCAGTCTGAGATGAGCAGGTGCACAGGGGAGGAAAATACGCATGTGAAATAATGCACACACAGAGATATGACAGTGAAAAGCGAGCTTTACAATTCACCACAGGAATAAGAAAGGGTATATATGGCACGCACACATCATACAGCACGCAGACAGCAAACCGTTTTTGAAGTGGCGCTCTCCAGTAAGGAAGTGAAGAAACCAGTAAGCCTTATTCCTTCATCGTCTTGCTTATCCTACGTGCCTGCCACTTCTTGCCACTTGCTTCGCAGTAAATTCTTTCATGAAGGCGCTGGTTTACTGTGGCGAGTGGACGTCATAGCCGAATGAAGTTTTGAATCTGCCGTGATTTTTGAATGCTCGACGAAAGCAAAGGCCAATTGTTTAGTTATCACGACCATCGAACGTGGGTTACCGGCGACCCAGCAAGGATCACGTCAGATTTCAAGGCTCCTGGCGCTCTCATACATTGGACATTAAACATTGGACATCACGCAGTCTAAGGAGTAGACTTTCGCCTTCTGAGTAGCTTACTTGTTGCCGTTATCTTTAACGAGCAAGCAGAGGGGCACACCCAGTAGTCGCGAAGAATCGCGACGCTGATCTCGCGATCGCGAGATCAGCGTCTATCTGCTATGTGGCATCCAAATAATCATTTCAGGGTGCACCAGAGTCGACTCTGCTGCACCCTCAAATGATTATTTGGATGCCACATAGCAGCAATGAGCCTGAGCACGATGTCACGTCAATAGGCTTGAATTCGGACGATGGAGATTAAAAAAAAAAAAAGAGCACGTATCGTCGTCAGCTGTTTTGCGACAAATTTAGTTTTATTTGCCTGTTGACGACTGACTGAACCCTTGTGCCAGCCGAAATGTCGTAGAGATGTTGGCAACATCAAATATCTGCTATTTTCAGTGTATCTACAGCGTCTGATGGAACTTTGCGGCTGCCAGACCAGCAGACTGCGACTTTTGCCGAATATTTGTGGTACCTACCAGAAAGATGGCGTTTCCACCATGCAGAATTTCTAGTAGCATTTTCTTAGCTTCTATAGCTATAGTTTGAAAGTTTCCTACACTGTAGGTAATTAAAGGCCAGTGCAGCGAAAATTTGGACCATGCGAGAAGTCTCAAATAGCGTACATATAGAGCAACCCCCATGCAAAATTTTACGTTTGAAACACGGAGCCATTAGTACAATCTGGCATGTATAGACGTGTTAATACGATTAGCATTCTTTCGGAACTTTTAACGCATCAGCATTCTTAGGATACTTCACACACTTTCCGGGCTATCTATCTATCTATCTATCTATCTATCTATCTATCTATCTATCTATCTATCTATCTATCTATCTATCTATCTATCTATCTATCTATCTATCTATCTATCTATCTATCTATCTATCTATCTATCTATCTATCTATCTATCTATATAGCCACCTACGTATTTTGTGATCTCATGCTCGTTGCGCTAACTTGGTATGTACCAAAATTGGCGTACTATGACAAGAGTATGTGAGGAACATAATTAATATGTCATGACCTATATGTCATGACATGCGTATCATGTAGCACATGAAAAAGCCGCCTACGCCTTCGTGCGCTCATGGTCGTTTCGTTAACTTGGTAGGTACCAAAATTGGCATAGTAGGATAGGAGTGTTTCGCCAACATAAGTGATAGGCCATGACATAAATGTGACATAAATGTCATGACATGCGTGTCATGTAGGTCATGACAATGACGCAGCGAAAAAGATTAACACTCAAAAACCACTGAAATGGGTTCGGACGTGGGTACTAAGTGAAGGAAACCCTAAAGGATGGTTGTAGAAGTGATAGTCATGACCATGACTCAGAAAAATGACAATGACTCAGCGAAAAAATATTAACGCTAAAAAACCAATGGAATGGGTTCTGATGTGGTACTAAGTGAAGGAAAAGGCTAAAGGTTGACTAAAGGTCGAAGTCACAGACATGAGCATGACTAAGGCTTTCGCCTTAAGGTCTCTTAGGCGCAGCTAAAGAGACTCCTGAGGACTCATGACATGAATGTCATGGCATGCGTGTCATGTAGGTCATGAAAGAGCCGCCTACGTCTTGGTGCTCTCATGGTCGTTCCGTTAACTTGGCAGGCACACTGCTTCGCATAACATCGATTCCCACAGGGCCTGGGATCTGCCTGCTTTTTCCTTCTTTTTTTTTTCGCTTGGTTTGCCATGCGGCATAACATCACGATGGTGTTATAAGCATGCAGGCCCGTTTCAGAGAGATACTGCAACAGCGACTTATAAAATGCGTTGTCTATAATCCATTTATCGTAGTCTTCTACTTGATCAGTCTTCGATTTCAAATCTTTAAGAACACTTTCTCAATTTGTCTTTATCCCAGGACACGTCCAATGTATATGGTGGGCATCCGCTGCTAGAGCACTGCACGGGCTCGGGCTTACCCGAAAGCCCGGGCCCGGCCCGGCCCACGGGCCGGGCCGGGCCGGGTAGAGCAGTTTTTTCACGGGCTCGGGCCGGGCTCGGGCACGGCGTGTGCTTTTTGACCCGGGCCCGGGCCGGGCTCGGGTTTTTTGACGCGGGCCCGGGCCGGGCTCGGGCTTTCTGCGAGCTATTCTCGGGTTTCTCAACTCTGAAAAACATGTATTTTTCGGTCTCGCGCCGGGTTCAGGCCGGTTTCGAGCCGGGCTCGGGCTCTGGCTTAAGGTAAAGGGGTGGCGGGCCGGGCCGGGCGGGTAACGTAGATTATTTCCGGGCCCGGGCCGGGCCCGGGTCTCGCCATAAAAGTTTTGATCGGGCTCGGGCGGACCGCCCAATGTAAAAACGGGCCCGGGCCGGGCCCGGGCCGCAAAAATCGGCCCGTGCAGTGCTCTATCCGCTGCAGATGCAGGAGCAGAGCACTTCGGACACTGGGCAATGTCTTCGTACGGTTGTCCCCAGGCACAAGTGAAGGCTGGTGTAAGGGGCGCCCCGACCCGAAGTCTCCGGAGAGAGACTTTTTCCACCCGAGAAAGATTGTGGGAAATGGAACAGACACGCGGGGGGATGAGGGCACGCGTGTCACGCCGGAGGATGGATTTTCGGACAAAGCAAACAGATCGTGGATAAGAGGGAAGGGAAAGAGGAGGAGTTGCGGGTGTCGATAAAGATTGAGCAATACAATCCACGAGGTCATTGTTGCGGTCATGACCATGTGCCCGCACCCAGTGGGAAGTAACGTTCACACCTGTAGAATTTTGAATTTTGTGTACACTCACAAATACGCAATGTTTTCGTTAACTGCGCCGAGGCTGCCAGCATAGATGTGGGTTTCGTTGACATTAAGCAAGTCGACAAGGGTTTCAACCGCAGCGTGTATATGCTGCATCTCAAATAATAAGGGGTCTGAAAATTCCATCTATGTTTGTATCTATCCGTTTTCCGCTTTCCCATACCTACCTGGGTTACTGGGCAGTCCGTGGTCGAATGAGTAGCGCATCGGGCTGCTGCGCTGAGGGGACAGGGTTCAAAACCAACCATCGAATCAAGTGCGTGTCGCCGAGTATGTGGCAATGTGTAGATAGGTGCCGCTCTTTAAGGAACCTCTTTCACGTCGACATGGGTCACTGTAGACACGGTACTGGGTAGGCAGCGCTGTTCGAAGAAACGCTATGACGCCGACTTTAGGTAGCTAGGTATATGTGCTAATGGAAATGTGCCTTAAATTTATCCGATGCTGACCGGAATGGAATCCCACGTCACAAGAGTTACTTAAGGACAGCAACCTGTCAGGCTGCACCGCAAGTGCACTTGGTATGTGCCGCTTTACAATGAATGCCTTTCGTGCCAACGCTTTAGTGAGCTGCGCCATCAATGCACTATAGGTATGTGCCGCTGTTCAATGAATCTCTCGCCAACTTTGGTCACTGAGTATGTACCACATAGCGTGCGGCGAGTGAGGGATAGACAGTTTTCGTATAGCGTACGCAGCTACTAGCGTACACTATACGCTATCAGCGTACGCTAAGCAGCGCACGTTTATTACAGTTTTAGTTGTTCTTCGAAATCTTCCGATCTCAGAGGCCATACGCCATCGTCGCGCCTATCTCTTGACTTCACCAACAGGTGGCGCTAACATATCTAGGAGGTTTGCCTTCGTGTCGTTTGAAACGAGAAGCGATCTAGAAAACTCCACGAGGTTATCCATAATACACTGTCATCGAAGCGGCCCGAGACTAAGCGAAAGCCGTTTACGCAGTCATTTGCTACGAACGAAGCGAATTCTACAAAAGCCACGCCAAATTCAATTCGAAGCGGGCAGCGGGGACCGCCGCCATGTTTTACGTAAACTACGCAAACCACGCAAAGACGGTAAAGCTAAATCTGAGAAATAGCGTGCGCACGCTATACGGTATGGGTCGTATAGCGTTCTGCCCATGCGCAGTGAAGACCCGCTATTTTATAGCGTACGCAATGGTATAGCGTACGGTAAACTAAAACTGTCTAATTCTCAGCGTTCGCTGGCACCTGCGTGCCACGCTTATCGTCTCGGAGGCCACGCTTAGACTTCTCGGCAGTGCCACTAGATGGCGCAGCGTGTCCAGAAAGACGCGCGAGAGAAGGAGTCCGGTTGCCGCATGACGCGCTTCTCGGCGTTCGCACGTATACCGGCGCACCATGCATTTCGAAGGCCACGCGCAGGCTTTGCGGCGGCGGCTGCGCTAGATGACGCCGAGTGAAGCGCGAAAGAGGAATCGTGCTGCAGTACAAGCCTCATATACATAACTGGTTTCGACAGTGGCAATGCGTTGTGTCGCTATATATTGATTCAATACCAATCGCATTACCGTCGACAGTCATTGTGAGGTGGGTTCCGCCTCATTTTATTGCGCTTGGCGGTGTCTTTGTATCTAACCTCTTTCACGCCACAACTTTCTTGCCACCGGGTATTCGCACATTTTTGGGCAACCATGAATATCTATGTGCCACACTGTTTATGAAGGATTGTGATGCATTCCTTTGCCTAGTCCGTCCGTGGTCTGAGAAGACGCCGTCATTTGAGCTCAATAAATGTTTTCTCTCTCTCTCTCTCTTTGTCTAGTCGGAGCCAAGTTCAGAGCAAGGTCACGCGTAAGAACGCGCCAATTTTTTCTCCGAAAATGTGTGTGTATCTATAGGAGATAGTGCAGATGGAAAAGCCGCTGGACATAGGCAGACATACACCGGATTATTGCGAATTAAGGTGCCCGATTGGCCAGCATCGGTCATCGTGCAAGCAAACACCAAATATTGTGCGAATCAGGGCGGCCCGCGGCCGTAGCCGGTACACGTGAGCGCAGACGTGAGCTCCAGCAGCAACATGACGTCAGTTTCATGCGGTCGTCGTCATGCCACTGTAATCATTTTAACATTGTCATCCCATCGGCAACACTCTCGCACGTTGCCATACATCTCGTCATACCATCGTCGCCACTCACTGCACGTAACTGCGTCGTCTACACCTTTCAGAAATGCTTCGCATGAAATAGATGATCAGTCATGAAGGATGGTTTCTGCTTTCATTTTTTTTATCTGTAGTACGCTGCTGCTCGCAGCCTTCCGCTATACGTGCTTCAAAAAAAAAAAAAAAAAAAAAAAAAAAAAAAAAAAGCCGAGGTGGTGGTTGCGGCGTGCGTCGGCAATCTCGGAGACCCGCCGTCAAGTAACTATGTATCCCGAGTTTGTCAAAAGATGGCGCGAGGAGTCTGGTATACGGCGTTTTTTTCATAAAGCGAAAATAAGTAAACGAAAGTGTAAAGCGAAATAAGTAAACGAAATAAGTAAACGAAAATGGTTCAACGTTGCCACACTTTGGGATGAAAATGTACTTAAAAGTTGCCGTACAAGCACTATTCGATTTTCTCAAAGTGCACTGCCACTTCCGCGCACTTGAAAGCTCGTGCCAAACAACCAGAAAGCGTGCTAAAATACAGTTGCACGGTGTTGGGGCAATAGTGCTGCAGGTTTACCATAGGTTGCTGTTCATAGAGTGAAAATTGTGTTCGGTGCTTATAGGAGCGCTTAGCGACGCAGGCAGAACGTCCCGGGACGGAGGGGTGGAAAGGAGGGGGGGGGGGGGGGGGGGGAGGATTGTACGGGCTATCTGCAGTGACCAGCAATTCAGAAATAATGTATGCGATAATCTTATTCTGACTAAGCATGGCAGCACGCGGGATAGGAGATTGGAATTAGTGACGTATGCGTGCAACTAGACAGGTGCTTGTCCACGGTAGTAGCATTGTGCGTTCCTCGAACCTACGTACGATTAACGAACCAATGAATGAATGAAATAGAAGGAGTAGACAAAAATAATAAATAAGGCGGCACGACTGTAAAGACTGAAAGAGACGAGCGTTAACCCCACCGACGGGACAGATTGAAAGCTATTAATAAGACCCGCGAGTATATCGCATATCACCAAGCTCGATCGCTGGCGTCGGACAGCGCGGTCGGGAGGGCAACGCCCCCTTTCGTATGCTTTCATTCGGCGAGCTTGTGACGCAATTGTTAATAATAGGAAGCTGTGCTATACCCGATATTTTCTGGCTTATTGCATCGCTGACGTGCGCGGAGATGGTAAGAACGGACGGCCCTGCTTTGAGAAAGGAAGCTGGGGGAGTGAGTTTTTAATTACGCCAGAAAAGGCGAATAATTGCGCCCCCTTTATCTCAAGTATCGCGGTCACGCAACGAACTGCTACGCCCCAAAGGTTTGGCGTGGCTGTGGACAGTATATCGCCAAGTGGGGCCTTTTCAAGAGACTGTGTAATCAAAGCTGTAGGTGATCACTCGGTGGGCCAATCCTGACACCAGCGCACGATTTGTTTTAAGTTTACTCGCAATGGCGTAATATAGTTTACAACGGGGCCCGATCCGGTGTAACCAAATCCGTAGATGGGCCGACCATGACATGTGCTAGGACGTTGCCAGTCGCTATAGCACGTGGATATAGCTTCTTTGCTTCTTTCTCCGGGTTCACCGTTGATGTCTCGCCCAGTTCACGTAAAGCGGGATCTCTCGCACATTATAAACATTTTTTACAGCTTTATGGGGGGGATAAAGGGTGTTCGGTTGTCCCATGTATAACACGTACCCTCATGTTTAAGAGGTAAAATCATGTCGTCAGTGGGGAACTAATGATGGTATCTTGTTTGTCGAGTTTTTCTGGCAAGTAAAAATGGTTATAGCCGGGGCATACGACACAGACAGACAGACAAAGAACTTTATTAAATAGGTCCTGAGAAGCCCTGCCCTAGGGCAGAGCTAGGGCATACGACACGAAAAGTGGATTTAACAAACTCTCAAAGCGATCGCTGCCAAATTCTTTTTTTTTTTTCGGATATTTCTGTGTGTACAAGGCCGTCAGAATTATCACATATAGTGTTCAACCAGCGCTTTTCGGAGTTAGAGCTCCGTTGGCGTGCCATATAAAATTCTATAAAACCCCGACGGTAGGGGTGTTACCTATGGAACAAGAAAACACCCTAAGGGTGTAAAAGGAATAATAGAGTGACACAGCTGAGGCGGCAAAGCACGAAGAACATCCGTGACGTTCGTGTGGAATGGTTTAGAGAAGAAGCTGTTGCGTAGTGGCGCTGTTTTATTTAAGCCGCAAGTGCTGTTAGTTTGGTTCAATGCAATCCCAAAGGACATTTACCGACGTCTCGATTGGTGTGCACCTGACCATCTTTTCAAATGGCGTATAGACGCGCAAACGTGAAGTACGTTTCAGACTTCTCAGTACATAAACTTCAAGAAAAGAGAGGGGAAAAAAAAAAACGCTAGTTGCGCGAGTTGGTACGTATTTATGGCTGAAATTTTGAAAGCAGCGCGAAAACATCCCGACAGTGGAGCAGAGAAACGGACAAGACAAACGCTGCACCGACTGCTGGAGTTTATTGAAGCAACACGCAATAAATAGACAAAAGAGGCAGCATCATACAGCGGTATATGATTACGTGTTCCTTCAATGAACTTCAATTGTTAGTGCTGCGCTTCCCTTGTTCGTTTCCCTGGCCCTCTCTCTCTCTCTCTCTTTTTTGCCACTGCTTTCAACATTCCGACCATACATAAACTAACAACACTATAGCTATTTGACTAAGAATGAGGGGATCCCAATGGACAGTTTTTTTTTTCTCTTGGCGACAACCAGATGAAGTGACAAAAACACTTAAGACAGAGAAGGGTAGTTAAGTGTTATGTTTAATCGAAATATACAAATATAAAGGGAAATGAAAGTAGACGAAAAAAAATAGATTGACGCCGGCGGGAGCTAGATCAACCCAAATCAACCGCATTAAGCGTGGTGTGGTTCTTTACTAAATATGCTACACCACGGCGGCCATCATTCCACTTCCCTAGGTATTTCGTGTACGTTTCTTACATAGGTACACAAATACTCAAGAAAACAGGTGGTAGGATGGCCTCCTCGGTGTAGCATTTTGGTAAAGTACCACACGCACAATGCTGTTGATGTGAGTTCATGGTTGAGTGGGCACGGGAGCAGTCCTATACAGAATGGCTGCAAATCTACGTTTCTTCTCTGTGCAGGTGTGTAACAAGCTTTCCTTGCATGCTAAGAAATCGGATGATGGATGTTTACTGCTTGTCCCGTGCCCACGGGTGCTCTGCGAGACTTCTATGTTAATCTTGATCTTGTGCTCGGGAGACGTAGAAGCGAACCCGGGGCCTGGTACACGCTCTAACGCCCCTTTAGAGCTTGAATCTCTGCCGGATGACCCTGCTGAGCAAATGCGCGTTTTATTTCATTTGCTCAAAGACGTGCGCGAACGGGCCACAGAGCTTCAAAGCCCAGGCCAATCTGGCTTCTGACGTCAAAGCGATCAAAAATGCACAGAAAAACTTGGACTCAAAGATTACTGGCATCCAGCAGAGACTCAAAACCTTGGAAGATAATAGATGACTGAGCCACCCGCCGGGGTGGCTCAGTCAGCTAAGGCGTTGCGCTGCTGAGCACGAGATCGCGGGATCGAATCCCGGCCGCGGTGGCCGCATTTCGATGGAGGCGAAATGCAAAAACGCCCGTGTGCTTGCGTTGTAGTGCACGTTAAAGAACCCCAGGTGGTCAAAATTAATCCGGAGCCCTCCACTACGGCGCGCCTCATAATCAGAACTGGTTTTGGCACGTAAAACCACAGAAAGAAGAAGCTGGACAGCTTTACTAACGAAGTGGCATCCATGCAAAACACGGTTAAGCAACTGTCACGTCAGGATGCCTCCCTGCAGTCATGTTTCGACGATTTTGAAGATAGGTCGCGGCGGGACAATTTAATTTTTTATGCGTTCCAGACAGCAAGGAGACCTGGGACGAAACAGAATCTAAGCTAACTAGCGTACTTGGGACTGTACTAGACACGCTCCCGCCTGAATCAATTGAGCGCGCCCATCGCCTAGGCCAATTTTCCCCGAGAAAGTGTCGCCCGGTAATAGCTAAATTTGGAAACAGCAAAAAAAAAAAATATGCCTGTCGTAACCACCTAAAAGAACAGAACATCGCCGTAGCCGAAGACTTCTGCACCTCAACCCGTACTGCTTGCAAAAAACTACTTGAATTTGGCAAAGCTCAACCAAACGCACCGCTATTCCAGCTTCGATATACAACAAGCTATACATAAACAATAAATGTTTTTGCTACAGCATGCAGACAGACAAAATTGAAGAGGTTAAGCTGCAACGCCTTGGCACCGTCTCGGGGGATAACGCTGCACACGCCTCTTCAAGATAGGAGATAATGAGGGGTAGTGACCGTACTTCACAATGACGCCTAACTGCCCTATTCACTAATATTAGAAGTGTACTTAATAAACATGACTCACTCTCTTTTGCGATTGACACGTGCTGTGCACGTATTATAGCACTTACCGAAACATGGCTTCCAGCCCACGTGCATGACTTCGAAATTCTTCAGGACGCTAATCATTTTGCAGTGTACCGTTGCGATCGAACTGAGCGTCCAGGAGGCGGTGTTCTTCTGGCTATATCATCCGACATTCCATCTTCTTTCATTCATGTACAAACTAATCTCGGAATCGTATGGGCCGCAGTAACTCTTGACCACGTAAAAGTTATCTTCGGCGTATGTTATCGTTCCCCCGTCCGCTACAGCTACATTCCTTGACGAACTTCATGACACGATTAATGCCGTTCACACACGTTTTCCTTCGTCCCCGTTGTTTTTGCTTGGTGATTTCAACTATCCAAACATATCGTGTAATACACCGCCACGAAGTTTATCGCCATTTTCTACCGAGTCAAGCAGTTTCTTAGAATTGTGCTCCGTTTTTTTCACTCTCGCAGCTTGTGACCGAACCAACGAGAATATCACCTAACTCGGCGAACACATTAGATTTAATCTTGATCAGTGATCATGCGCTGCTCACCTTTACTCTTTCTGCACGTTCTGTTCAAACTAGCAAAATGAAGAAAACCATACACAACCACAAGAGAGCTAACTTTGACGCCATAAATAACGAGCTAGCTGAATTTATTGCTGTCTTTCTTCACGGTTTTAATGACCGTTCTGTCCAGTCTAACTGGAACATGTTTGCAGCCGAAGTCGAACGCCTAACAGTAAAATACATTCCTGTCCGCACAATAACTTCTAATCCCCAGGCACCATGGTGTAATAGCCATACCCGACGATTATCAAACAGGAAAAAAAAACGCCTTTATCGACTAGCCAATCAGTCACCGAGTGAATCACGCTGGGAAAAATATAAAGCTGCTTCTGATGAGTACGTAAATGCATTGAAGGTCGCCAAGGTTAATTTCCAAACTAATGTCCTTCCATCATTGCTAAGCACCAATGTATTCAAATTCTGGCGCCTAATTAACCCTTCTGCTGACAATAGCATCACATTGAATGATCCTTCCGGTGAACCTGTTCGTGCTCTATCCTGTGCTTTGGTTTTAAACACAGAGTTCAACAAAAACTTCTCGCCATTATCCAGCCCCCATTTACCTTTTATGAGTCAGTATAATTACTCAGTCATGGATCCCATCGTCATTGGTATATCTGGTGTTGCCCGACTCATTGTCAATTTAAAATATCAGACTTCCCCAGGTTACGATACTATAAGTACTAAAATTTTGAAGAAAACATCTACTTACAGTTCCGTCATATTAACCAAACTTTTTGTACAATCACTGGATGCATCTACTCTGCCTGTACAATGAAAAACTGGGAAGGTGGTTCCCATCCACAAATCAGGTGTTAAATCTTCTCCCGCTAATTATAGACCAATATCTCTCACCAGCATCTGTTGCAAAATGCTGGAGCACATCATATATAGTCACCTGGTTAATTTTCTCGAAACTAATTCATTTTTCACATCAGCGCAACATGGTTTCCGGAGAACATATTCGTGCGAAACACAGCTCATCTGGTTTACGCACAAATTAAAATGCATTCTAGATCAATCCTCATTTACTGACTGCATTTTCCTAGATTTCTCTAAAGCATTTGATAAGGTATGTTACAAGCTATTACTATACAAACTAAGCCTTCTTAATCTTGACTGTAACCTCTTAAAATGGATAGAATGTTTTCTAACCAATCGTTTTCAGTTCGTCAATGCTAACGACCATAACTCTGCCTTCACTAAAGTATACTCAGGTGTACCACAAGGTTCTGTACTAGGTCCTCTTTTATTTCTTATCTATATTAACGACCTTCCTTTAGAAATATCCTCAAATATTCACCTTTTTGCCGATGATTGCGCTGTTTTTCGCAAAATAGGTAACTCCGATGACATAACTGCACTGCAGGCCGATCTAAACATTATTTCTAGCTGGTGTAAGAAATGGCTAATGAAACCTAATACTAACAAATGCAAAGTAATAAGAATATCCCGAGCGGCTCATGCCCTACCTAAGTATTACCTGGATAACATTGCCCTTGAATCCGTTGACAACTATAAGTACCTTGGAGTTCATATTACGACTAACCTGTCTTGGGCTGTTCATACTAATTACATAATTAACAATGCAAACCGAACGTTAGGTTATTTGCGCCGAAATTTTCATTCCGCTCCGCCAACTTTAAAACTACTGCTGCATACGACACTAATACGCCAAAATTAGAATATGCATCGGCTGTTTGGGATTCATGTCAAGTTAACCTAATTAATTCTCTTGAACTTGTTCAAAATAATTCGGTTCGTTTCATTCTTTCTATCTATAATAGAACTGCAAGCATAAGCACTATGAAAAATAAGCTCAATTTACCACCATTAGCTTCTCGCCGAAAAATATCCCGTCTAGCACTGTTTCATAAACTATACTATCCCCCTGTGCTGCGAAATTATTTAATTACGCCACCAATGTATGTTTCTCATCGCATTGATCATTATCTCAAAGTAGGGATTGTATCGTGCCACACCAAAAGTCTTTTTCAGTCATTTCTTCCACGAACATCTCGGGAATGGAACCACCTTCCTGCAGACATCGTTACTATTACTGATAACAATGCCTTTAAACTAGCACTAGCTAATATTGTATAAGTAGCAGCTATTTTGTACTCACCAAATATTATTACTGTCTAGTTTTCCTAACCTGACTTCATGTTCATTTCATTTGTACGTTAGCTAACATTGTATAATATCAGCAATGATTATTTCTTCTTTTTATTGTAACATACTGCATTCTTGTAACATTTTGAAACTGTTCATATCAATCCCATCTGCAATGCCCCCTGGCCTTGAGGGTAATACAAATAAATAAATAAAATCTAGCTCCCACTGGCGCCAAGTTATCTTTTCATCCATTTTCATTTTCCCCATAACCAAGAACTGCCGGTCAGCCAGGTGCATCGCCAGCTGGTCAAATCTAGCGTTTAAAATCAGCGTTTCAAACTTAACATCAAAATATGCTTCTTTTCTTCTCGTAAGCTTACCATCTTAGGCCATGTCGTATCTAAAGAAAGCGTGCTTCAATAGTTTCGGAGTTCCCCAAGCCCACGAGCCAGAAGGCTCAGCTTCGTCGGCATCTGCTCATATTTTCGCTGCTTTGTGAAAAAAAAAATGGCTACGATCATCGCTCCTTTGACTCAACTTTCTGGCGGGAGACAACGCCCTATTGGACTGGTCGAAAGATATGCGATGACGCCGTTCACGCCGTCTGCTCACCTCTCCTATTCTGCGACAAGTTGACCCCAATGCACCAACTGAAGTCCGTACAGATGCCAGTGGAGTCGGCCTTGGTGAGGTTCTCGCGTAACAAAGGCGTGATCTTTGATATATACGTCGTTGCTTATATGCCAGTTCCACGAAGGCGGAGCTTAACTATACTGTTTTACTGAAAATGAGTGTTTAGACATATTGTGCGGCCTTAACAAGTGTCAACATTATTTGTACGACCGCCCATTACTGTAGTAACCGACCATCACGCGCTGTGCCGGCAATCCTCACTGAAAGACCTCTCTGGCCACCTAGCACACTGAGCACTGCGTTTACAAGAGTACAACATCCCGGTCGTGTACTCTGGACGCAAGTACACCGATGCCTATGCTCTCTACCGCTCGCCAACATCATCTGACATAGACAGCCCTTGCCCACTCAACTTTGTCCAGTCAGCACTTGCCGTCGATGACAATGCGAAGAGCATAGAGTTTCTCACTATAACACCTAGAGGGCAATCTGGCGCCACCGTCTATAATGCTAGTTTCTTAAAGGGCGATGTGTGCCGTCATGGGAATGACGGGATATGTGTTTGTGAGGCTTGTGTTGGCTGGTGTTATACGAGGCTTCGTCTAAAACGTGGCTATGGCTACACAAATAACACGTTCTAAAATAAAATCTACATAAAAGGCTTTCAGTCACCCATATTAGATCTCTCAATAAAGTTTACTCACCTACAATGCAGCATCAAGCGAAGGAAATCAAGAACAGACGACAAGTTGTTCCAAAGCGAGCGAGAATCTTGTCGTCTGCGCTCCAACTTTAGCGGCCAGCCGATACTTTTTACGTTTCATATAATTGTACATCCAATAGTAAGTCCTCAAAATTAAACAAAACATGTTTTTGTGTAATAATAAAGCCTAAAACAGCCTTTTACGTGCTTTTTAGCAGGGAATGAATCATTGTAACAGACGGAACGGTGCTAGCCAGGCGCGTCTTCAAGGCTTTCTGGCTCTCCATGGAACGATGCCAATCCGAAGTCACAATATACCGGCATTCCCATGGATACCACAGCACAGCAGCGCCAGTTTTCCCTCTAGGTATACTATAATGAGAAACTCTATGGCGAAGAGTAAAGACCCGTGGATTTCTTTGCTTTTGAAGTTCCTCGCCGATCCTGCAACTGTACCGGTATCTATAGAGGAGCAGGCGCCTCACTGTTATCTGCCGACCAACTCATGTACCTATATAAAACTACATATCTTTCTGAGCGCCGGTCATGGTATTATACCGCGTGATCTTCGGGCTGATCTATGCGCGTCATTTCGCACTGATCCCCAGTGTGCCCACGGTGGCGTGTTAAAGACTTACATCTGCATTCGGCTCCGGTGTTACCGGCCTATAGCATGTACGAGCTTGTTCACAAGTGCCGTATACGTCGGCTGCTGTCTCGACTGCCAGCGCCGAAAGTCGGCCCCTCATTCCATTGCCGCACCAGTACAGCCACTTCCTTCGCCCGGCGCGTCTCTTTGATCGGGTCGGAATCGACCTCTACGATCAGCTTCCTTGCACCAGTGTTGGCAACCGCTGGATTATCGTTGTGCAGTGGGTCATCTCACATGCTATGCAGAAACAGCTGCACTCCCGTCTGCGACAGCACAAGACGTTGCATCATTCGTAGCGCTATATTTCATTATTCGTCAAAGAGCCCCTTGGGAACTCGCTACTGATCGAGGTCTTGCGTTTCTATCTAAAGTCGTGACGTTGCTTCTCAATGAATCAGATCATTCACCGCGTTACTAGAGCATATTCGTCTGCGGGTACAGTATACGCCACCCGCAGAGGAACAGGTCGACGGAGTGTTTCAGCCGTACTCTTGGCGGCATGCTCGCCATATATGCCCCGCCCGACCATTCCAAATAGGACGCATGCGCTTCCGTTCGTCACGTTCGCCTATAACATTGCATGGCACTCAAGCCACCCCTGGTTTCTCTAGGCTTTTGTTACTGTACGGCCGCCAACCTTCCAGCACCATCAATACCATTCTGCCCGACTTGCCTGAGTATTCCGAATGTGTTCCTATGTCCCAAGCTGCACCGCATGCTGAAGAATGCAGACAGCTCGCCCACTCCCTTAAGCACTGTTTACGGTCCTTTCGCACGACCGCACGCGTGCGGTGCGGCTTGCGGCGACCGGCGGCTAGACCGTAAACAGTCCCTCGACAGCTTATCAGTCCCACCAGACGTTTCGTCGTGCCGGCCCTGACCCCCAAGCCAACCCTTCTGATTCTTTGGTTCGGCTGTGGGTTCTGCCTGTAGCTCGCGGCCTTTTCCTCTAAGTTGCTCCTCAGATACCATGGCCCTTACCATGTGATTGAGCAGACTTCCTGCGTGAACTAACTCGTATAGCCTGTGTCGCCAGCGTTCATGATCAGCATTGCCGTGGTCGTGAAACTGTCCACGTAGATTGGCTGAAGTCCTTCTACGATCCCTCTGTGTTGCCATATGCTTAGATCATTAGGATGGCGTCATTTGTTCCCGGTCAGGCAGGCGCATCGCCAGCGCTTACTTATACGGGGCCGGTTCTGGCTGGTTGCAGGGTTAAACTTCCGCAACCTCTGTTCGACCTCTCCCACCCTTCGCACCCTTTAAATCAGCACCTTAACACCCTTCTGTTGACTGCGCTATACTGTTTTACAAAGTACAAAAATAAAAAGGACTGACACACATGTGCGCAATGTGTACATGTGCACATGTGTACAGTCAACGGAGTGTACAGTCAACAGAAGGATGCCATACCAACTAGTCTTATTGAACCTCAACGCCCTTTATTTCATTATGTTTACATGTCAACGAAACGTAATAATTAACTTCCCCTATGCTTTATCTGGCTTCATTGTAGCTTGGCGCAACGATACTTTTCATTCTAACCAGCAATGCGAGACCCGCAGTGTCTCGATATTGAATGAGTGAGTTGGAAACCGCGGAGATGCTTCGCGTCCACTGATTCCCACTGTTCATGGGATCCTCACAATATTTTATCCTTTTTTTTTGGGGGGGGGGGGGGGGGCGTTTTTATTGCTCCTTCGCGATGGTGCTTCTTATTTTTCAGAGACCCGGTGTTTGAAAGTTTGCTCAGTACGTCCTTTTGGCCCGCAAAGGCTGCGAATAACGTTAGCCGATCCTCCGAAAGCAAACTTGGTGGCTGTATAGCAGCCCAAGTGCTTGGTGACAAATGTTCTAGCGCTCCATGTCTTTATTGATGAAACAGACGCCCAAGTCGCAAGACGTGCTACAGTAATAAAGGAACGCTCTGGTTTGCGAAACAGTGCTGTCAACCAGGTCATTGTCGCTTGCATATAACATATACGCGAGCGCCTGCTTTGTCCGCTCAAACACCACGAAGAAAGATTAAAAAAAAAAAAGGCGAATTCCGTAGCACCAGTGCCCCACCCGTCAATTACTCTGCGTCAGGAAGAAAAAAGAGAGAGAGAGAGAGAACGACGGAGTCCCGGGACACTGCAGTAAAAAAAAAAGGGAGTGGGAGGTCTCCGCCGTACGCGTCTATACATAATAGACAGCCTGCGTGTACGCGAATGAACGTATATTTACTATACATATAAGCACCACGCTGATAGAGCAGCAGCAGCAGCATGCGGGAGTTCTTCATCGATGCCTGCCAACAACCAGCTCCCCCTTCTCCACACGGCCTCCGACACCAACAGCTCCGTTCCTCCTACTGACCCTCCCCCATTTTTTTACCCTCCCTTTCTTTCCTTCTGCTCGCCGTGTAGTAACTTGGAGTGTGCAGCGACCTGCAGCGAGCTCGCTCAGTGTGGTTTCGTGATCCACGTTCGATCTACGCACGGTCACGAAAAAAAAAAAAAAAAAAAATCGGGGCGAGGCCCAAACAAGAAGCGAGGCTGAGCCCCTATTATAAAACCATTAATCAGCCCCCCCCCCCCCCCTTTCCTCCTCCTGGCGTCGTCGTTACTTATTCGCAATTTATCTTTATCTATTCACTCTTCTTTCTTTTTTTTTATGTACTTATCTCCCTTGTCGTCTTCATACTCGGAGCTTGCGATTAGAGCAGGCAAGCACCGTGATTTGGACTATGTGTATTATATACTGCAGATACGCGAATCTGCACGCGAAACGGACAGATCGTGCGTGGATGCGTGCTCGTACGGCTAAGTATTTCTCTGGTTTTATTTTTACGTTTATTTCTTCTTTTGCCCGCACTGTGCGCGGTTAATGCAGTGCTGGACGTTTTCCAAAAACGCTGCGCGGACGGCGCCGGTACGTGTATCGTTCGTGAACAACGTGCGAGCCGTGTACAGTGAGCAGAAGTATATATATATATATATATATATATATATATATATATATGTGTGTGTGTGTGTGTGTGTGTGTGTGTGTGTGTGTGTGTGTGTGTGTGTGTAATTTGGTGCTGCAACGTGCAGCCACTCCTTCTGGCAAGCTTGCTCAAAGTTGTTCTTCATTAGACAGCTTCTCCCATTAGTATTACTTGGAGGTCGCTGTTTTTGATCAGGTACCTCCTCATTGCACTCTCAGTCAACCAATCATTCATCAGTGCTTTTCCAGCGCTGAGATGTTCCGGCCGTGATACTGTGTATTAATGGCCAACTCATTTCAGGCCGCCCACGTTTCTTGCTCCTTGCCGCAGTAGTTGGCCTATCGGGCTATCATAGCCTTATTCCCAGGTTTCCCCCCCCCCCCCGGGGGGGGGGGGTCGACATTTACCTGAAATACGGCGCCTCTCACTAAAGTCCATGGACTGCACTGGGCTGGTAAGCATCGAGCTTGGCGATGTACTACAGCACCCGTCTTTTTTTTATCCCTCCGCCTTCCGTCTTGAACCTCTGTAGCGAACTCCGCGAAGTATGCGAGTTTGGGCCTGTCCTCTGACGGAGTTGTTTCGGCCTTCAAACTTCCCTAAATCAATATACGCATTCATCTCAGCGTCCTCAAAAATCGGCCGCTTGCGACTTACGAACGTTAGACTTGTACATGAAGTAAAAAAAAAAAAAACTTTTGAGAATGGCAGAAAAGGACAGCCTATATGAATACTGAATTCAAGCAGTATATATATATATATATATATATATATATATATATATATAGAAAGAGAGAGAGAAAGAAACAAAGAAAACGATAAAGGCAGGCAGGTTAACCAGACGCACATCCGGTTGGCTACCCTGCAAGAGGGACATGAGGCGTAAAGAAATAAGTCTAAGTAGATAACAAATATACATAGGTGAATAGATAGAGAGTTCACGTACACAGTAGCAAACACATGGCGTCTGCAAGCGTCTTCTCAGGTCCGTTGACTTCAAGAAAGTCACTCATATGCACGTAGCTTTCTATAGGTTGTTGATGGGTGAAGCTATATGGACCACGGAATCTTTTATTCTGTACAGAGTCGACCATCCAGTCCGCAGAGCGCGCTTCAAGGAGACTGACGTTGGACGTAGACACGGGTGCAGTGGCAGTGGCCATGCTCGATGGCCCCGGCATATGCAGGAGTCAGCTAAGCCAAAAGAGGAAGGAGTACGAATTTGTGTGAAGGCTGTGGTAGGCGGTACAGAGGGCTGATGGTAATGACAGCTGCAGTGACGAATCCAACATTACCAAACGACTGTTGAAATTCTACGGAGTCGTCCAAAGAGCCAGATTGATGCCTCTATAGCAAATTCGGAGTCGCTCCTTAGCCAGGGCTTCCGAGCTCGTGATAATGGGGTGAGCACAGACTGCCTGCCCTCACTGGGGGGTGGGTTAGCTTCATCAGCGAGATGGCTGCAAAAAAAAAAAAAAAAAATGCTGCAATGGCCAGGCACCCACTGGAAAATAGTATAGTATGTCATATTTCGACAGCGCGATGGTGTAGATTTATATTATGCTTGAAATCAATGGGCTCGTAATTCACATGGCGTATAAGTGCCGCTTTAGAATCGCAGAACACTGTCCATATACACGGTGGTTTGTGCTTAACATACAGAATGGCAGCCCGAAGCGCGGCAAGTTCTTATCTTGTGGACGTGGTCGTAAGCGACGTCCTAAATTTGCTGCAACTACACGGGTCGCGGGATGACGACGACGGCCGTTGAATTAAGTGGCAGAACGGGCCCAACCGTCAGTGTAAACATGGACGTGGTTCGCATGCATACACTTAGTGCAAAATTGATAAAATAAGCTGATGAATCATGAAGGCGATGACAATTGTTGCGGCGGTTGAGGCACACCTAAGTAGAGCTAAACATTTGCGAAGGGCCTGGTCTTGTATATATGCCATAGGAAGCACGAAGGTTGGTTTTCGGATGTTAGACAGGATATATGTAGGCTGTATCTTAAACATTAATATCAAAATAGTGCTCTACACTTTATGCAAAGCCAAAAGGCCGAGAAGTGATCTGTATATAGTTCAAGCATGAACCTCACTGATGTGCCCCACGTCTTCAAGCCAAGAAATCTGCCGCATTGCAATCCTTCCGAGGGTGTATGTCAAGTACATTCCATGGTACGTATCAGAATTGACTGACCTGCGTCTTTGATTACACTGCCTTCGGGATCGACCAGCCGGGAGTTCTGCGTCGACATGGCCACCGAAGGTTGAGTACTTGTCTACTATCGGATTAGAACACCACAATAAGCGGATAAGAATACCACTTCAGGGGACGACATTGTGCTCACATCGCGCGAAGTGTTCTGACGGAGAAACACTACACGCATGGCACTGGCTATCATCCACCCTACGACTGAAGTTTTTCGTCCTTCCAGCATCCGGGACAGCTTGATGGACCGGAAACACCTTTGTTAGAAATTGTCTTTTTCTCTGCACCTATTTTTCTTCTGCGCCGACGCACCAATGCGTCGGCGAAGGTGTTTTTGTCCTCTTTTGTTACTGAACGACCAATCTGGCCGCGCAGGTGCGCAAGAGTGTGGACGGTTAGGCTATTTGGTAATTTATATTGACAGTATTAGCGCTAAGACAGCACACGGCACGGATACATAGGGTATGTCCTAAAAGCAATGTCAGTGAGTCGATCAAGAAATATAAGTCATCAGATCGGTACAAGACATTAAATGGTTTCAAAATAGGCTCCCCCTGCGTCGATACATCGCTTCCGGCGAGATTTCCAGGCATCGAAGGCGTCACGGTAGGCATCCTCCGGAATGTTCTTTAAAGCCTTGGAGTAAACCTTGACTATGTCAACTGTCCCGAAATGATGTCCTTTCATGGGAGTTTTCAAGGGCGGAAACAAAAAAATTAAGCAAAAACACTTAGACTGCTTACGTGTGGAAATGCGAAAGCATGATAATCGCTTAGGTTAAATGTTTTCGATTAATGTTTTCGACATGCATGAAAGTTCTTTCTGTGAAATCGGTGTGTATGTTTGCGTATATGTTGGCCACAGGCCGGAAACATTCGGCCCATTTTTGGGCCGAATGTTTCCGGGCGGGCATGTCATTTGGGCCGAATGTTTTTTGGGCGGGCATGTCAGGACTGTAGGGCGGCTGGGGCACCGTTGGCACTCTTGAATCTACCAAAAAGCGGGTCACAAAGAAGGCGGTGTGGGCTGGCGCGTTGTCATGATGAAGTTTCCAATCGCCCGCGATGCTAGGCCGGACGCGATGAATTCTTCGTTTGAGTCTCTTGACCACTTCGACGTAGAATTTGGCGTTGACGGTAGTACCATGTTGTACAAAATCATAGTGGACAAGCCCCCTGATGTCCAATAAACCAATGAACATGGTCTTTCCCTTTGACTTGCTCATTCTGGCCTTTTTGAGGCGAGGGCACACCGAGGTGTGCCACTCGGCCCTTTGCCTTTTTGCTTTGGGGCCATATTTAAACAAATTGTCTAAAAACATTGTCTAAGAGGTGGGGATCAGTTTCACACAAGTCCCAAAGATCCTGGCACGTTTCAACTCGTCACGATTTGTGGCTGTCCGTTGACACTGTCGGCACAATCTTCGTGCACACATTTCACATCTGCAAATTCGTGAAAATCTCGTGAACGGTACTTTTTGGAATGTTTAGTGTCTGTGCCACTAAGCGGACACTCAGAGGACGGTCTGAGTTCAAAATATCTCTGACATGCGTCACATTTTCGACGGTGATGGTCGTTGATTGCCGTCCAGCGCGGGCTTCATCGCTGAACTCTTCAAGACTTTCTAAAGAGGCCTTGTCCAACCAGTAGACTTGACGGCCGGACAAACAATTATCACCAAAGGCCGTCTTTATCATAGGAAAAGTTTCCACTGCGGACTTGCCGAGTTTCAAACAAAACTTGATGGCAATCCTTTGTTCCAACGCGCGCTGAATTACCGCTTGCACGGGAAATCAAAACGAGTTTCACGGAAAAGCCTGTCCTTCTGCTCTCCAGATGGTCACAGACGACTGAGCGAGTGCGCGTACGTAAGCTCTCCACCAATCCCAACCAGTCCTAGCACGCAGATAGGTATAGTCGCTTCAAAATATTGTCACTTACATTACTTTTCGGACAAACCCGGTAGAAGAGACAATGAAGAGTCCTGATGGTCTCTTCCATGTCCGTCCAGTGGGCTGTCCTTTCGCTATACTGTCCATGTGCATGGTGCATTTCATCTGAAGTGGCGGAACAGAACGCATCTTGATGCTACACGTCAGAGTAGATGGCGTATCGGTAAGGATATCGCAATGAAAGAAGGTGGAGGTGACGCTGTATATACCAAGGGCCGAATTCACGAAACTTTTCGTTTGCAAGTGCTGTTTTTCATTTGGCCAGGTGCCTTCGCTAAAGAGTCAAGATTTGCCGTGGCATCTGCTATTATATACGAACGATTTCGCCGCTATAACTTTTTGTGAATGCAGGCCCAGTTGAGCCACGACCGACCATGCAAAATGAAGAGCCTGTTGAACTACTTTCCCAGGCACGTGTGCCCACAACTGTTTAACATTTACTCTCCATCGTACGTCTCGGGAACACCGGCTGCAGATTACTTGGTTTTACGGAAATGACGACGTACGACGACGCACCTTGTACGTCCGCCATCAGGCTCTTTCGCGCATCACACCGCACCAGCGACGTTCCATCGCCCATGCACGCTGCATGACGGCAGAGAAAGTCCTGCAGGGAGAAGACGGGAGAGTCGATGTTACGCGTGTCGTTGTCTCATCAGCTGTCAGCGCCGAACAAGATGGGCGGACAGCCAGAGAGCGGGGCTGATCGCTCGGCTTTCCACAGACTTTGTTGTACGATAAGAGATTCACTGTGGAAGACCCCGTGGGCTCACGCGCGTCTCACGACGCGCGAGCCGCTGATTGACGTCCCAGGGGACCTGGCACGTCGGGGGCACTTGAAAGCTTCGCACACGGTGGTCGAAACCACCACCGGTGGCGGCTCCGGTTGTTTCTCCCTCATCTCCGGATCAAGGGTCCGTGGCAAGAAACGTGAACAGGGGGCCGCACCACGTAAAAAAAAAAAAGAAAGAAAAACAACAACAACAGACGAGCAATGAGAGAGGCCGGAAACAACGACGCTGAATAAAAACAACAACAACCACCCTAACATTGGACGAAGAACCTTCGGAGGCGAAGAGGCGAAGACAAGGAGCCGAGTATATACCAGGAGAGGCCGTTTGAAGAAGAAAGGTTGAGGAAGAACGTTTCGGTTTGAGGGAGTGTGCGTGCCTGTGTGTATGGGGGCGACGAAAGCCGCAAGCATGCAACGGAAGCAGCATCAACAGCGGGAGCTGCAGGTCGTCTCGCGTGCGTGCGCGACTCACGCGGAAGGCAGAAGAAGAAGAAGAAGAACAATACCAACAACACGTTTGGCGGCCGTAGCATGCGCGCGCGACGATAATCGATTAGGCGAGCCACGCATATAACTGCTCCGGCACAGCAGCGTGGGTCCCGCGAGCGCAGCTCCGGTGGTGGTGGCGGCGGTGGTGGGAGGGCTAGCTTGCTCTGCACAGACAAGGAGGGACCATTGAGCAGAACGGACGTCCCGGCGGCTCTGGCTGCAGGGGTGGAGCCACGCGAGCTCCGGCGCCGAGTAGAGATACCGGGAACTGGTTTGACCGGATAACTAATGACGGGCTCTCGCGGTGGGGGCAACCGGAGCCCCGTGTAATGCCGCCAGGAGCGGACAGGGGTCACGCCGACGAGGCCAGCGCCGTGATCCATTCTTGGCGCCGTGGACAGGTCCATTCATCCTGCTTGCTGCTGCTGCTGGCTCCTTGTGGGCCCTGCTGGTGCTGCAAGGACGGAAACGGCGGCGCTGGTCTGCAGCCCTCTCCTGCACGGCTTCTTGTACTTTTCCTCCGGCGGAGTTGCTGTATTTTGGCCCGCGTGCCTGTCTGGCCAAACCCCCGGGCGTCGACGTCGTCGTTGCTGCCATCGCGCGTGTACACGGCGGTGGTGGTGCCGAGCGGAGGAACGAGGCGCCGATTAGCATCGACGAGTGGCGGTGGTGGCGCCCTTTCTGGTTCTCGCCGTCGCCCGTAGTCGGGCCCCGTTCATTCACCAAAAACGTGGTACCGTGTTTGCTCGCACGTAATCGCCCCGCGGCTGCGGCGTGAGAACGCGCGGGCGGCGTATAGCCTCGGAATTTACCCCGAAGCCGTTTCTTCATCCGAAATGATTAGTCGACTTGGCGTCAATTAGTCACCACGTTAAGATCCACAGTCAGTGACTGCATCTGAAGTCACTAGAATGACTGACAGGGACCATAGGCACCACTAAGACACCGCTTTTATTTATTATTTTTTTTTTGCGCCGCCTTCGTCTTATGAAGAGGGGGATTCAACTTGATGTCACAATTACTGCGTTGCCATAAAACAGAGACATGGAGACACATGTCTCCATGTCTCTGTTTCGCATGGGGACACGCTGTCGTCAGCGACACGTAGTAAAGTCAGACGCTGAGGTTTTAGCAATTATCCTGTATGTAACATTTGAGAGAAGGTCCTCCTACAGCCTTGCGCTGTTGGACCTCATCATATTATCCATACACTGTTTTCTACCACGGACCTATGTATAGGGTGACCGACCTGAAATGTATCGACTTACTCTTGCAGGGAGATTCTGCTCTGCTTATTACGTTTCGACAGGCGGGATATCGGCACCATTTTACTATATGAAGACTAAAGGTCAGTGTGACGTATGGATTTCTTGGCAAATCCTTGCTGAGCATAACGTCACGTTATAATATGTTGCCGACAATCGTTTCACTGCTAGACACAGACAGGACGACAAACAGGAAGCGCGGAAAGTCGTTCTTTCATTCTACAATTATATGTGGGGCACGGGGACAGTTCTGGACGAATTGTAATGGCAATTTACGAATTGTAACTGGTGAGCTTGTCAGGTGTATCCACTTGGAATGAATTTGCAGAATGACACCAGTTTGGAGATATGTGCCATGAAACTCGCCGTAAAAATGCACTGTTCCACTTAATTTTTTACCAAAAAAAGTAACTGGAACGCCCACGTATTTCGTCCTACACTTTGGGAAATAATATCTCGAAACTGGTGTCATCCTGGAAATTCGTTTCAAGTGGATGCGCCTTGCAAGCTCACCGGCTACAATTCGTAAATTGCAACATGTGTTTTAAAGTAATTAACTAAGAAGTTCATTAGTCAAATTTTGTTAATTAGTTGAATATGTGTTTCGATTTCTCGTGCTACTAATTTCCGCCTCTTCAAATAACCCAGCTCAACGATAAAAATTAGGCTACCTGCCACAGGCGATTTTTTAAAATTCCGCAAAACTTGAAAATTAACACCGTGTATATATCAACATACGGTGAACGTAGTGAAAACTGACGCCGTCACAACTGTTAGGCCAATTTAGTTCATCACATCTGTACGGGATGTCGCCACTGCCACTGCAGCTTCCGGCAACATATCGGTACGACCACGTTGCACTCTGTTCTTTCGTCGCATTGGCGTTTTTACATGTGCAGCTTTGTCTCACACACGCTACTTCGTGGCTAAAGGTGATGGCGAATATGTGTACATCAATGGTGTAAGTAGCCACCATCCATGTAAGCAGCCACCATGTAAGTAAGCCACCATCAACTAAGAAAACGAACAAAATAAATAAATAAATAAATAAAGTAAATGCATACACAAGCTAAACGAGTACACAGAGGACGAATGCTGCTCCTGTGGCCCATCTTGAAGTCGGGAGTATTGGAGACAGGTGCAGTGTTCGTCTCGCGTACTCCTTGCATCTTCTGTATGTGCGTTTCTTTCGGTGCTTTTCGTATTAGCTGATCACGTGCCAACTCGCCCAGCACTTGGCCTTGTTGAATTCGCAACACCTCTAACTGAATATGAAATCCGCTGACTCGAAATAATTTTCATGTTTTCCCCAAGCACAGGTCTTCCTGGCTTCATGAAATACTATATAGAATACCCTCAGATTTCCCTGAGACGGTTGTATGCTTAGACCTCGCGAAGACTGATGTGAAATGCCTGCTCGAACATGCATCTTACACCTGCATCTCTCGCAGTGGCCGGCTGTAGATATTCCCGCAGAGTTGCTGTTGCTCGCTCACGTATACCATGTATATAGTCACGCACCTTTTGGCCCGGCATAAGTGCGGCAGTATACGTTAACACAACAACGTTCAAACCGCCGTCAAGAAAATATAGCGCTATACTGTTCGTGACCTCTGGTCGGCCCGCTATCTCGTGCAGTCCTTGCCAGCCGGTCTTCTACCCTTCTCTTTGATGCGTCATCTGGCGGCGCTCTGCAGGGACTAGCGTTCCGCGCGAAGGATTCCTGGCCATACGCCTACGCGCTTTTATTGCGATCGCTTAGACGTCAGCAAGACGCGAAGCGGAAACAACGTCAGGTGTATGTACTCAGAGTAGGCGGTGCGCGCCAAGCTCGAACCAGCGGGCCACGCGTGCATGAATGAAAACAACACGATCGGACCTCCGCACCGTTGATGCATGCTTACGCGAAGGGCTATGCAGATGTATTATACCCGAGACTGTTGTTGTGGAGCCCCTTCCATTGAGAATCCTCACGCACCTCTCCCGCCTCGGTTATGATATGCACGGCTATTAGTCGCGATACGGGGTGCCCCGTCACTGGAGGCGCAATGAAGGCTCCTCAAGCCTTACAGTGAGAAGAGCTAACGAGAGAAGAGGGTGGGGGTTGGCATCGTAAATTTTCGGGCTCCGCACACGTCTCCAGTGAGCAGGGTATATAGCGGGCGATGAAATACGCGATAGATACGAGGATGTCCGGGCGCAGCGCGCCTGGTCGGAGACGCGTGAGTATACGGCTTGCAGTCTGCTCCTATATATGCACACGCAGAAACGATAACACGTATCGCAAGTGAGGTGGCGTCCCCGTCGGGCGAGAGCATCGTGTAGGCGCCACGCTCGTATACTTAATGCGTGTGTGGCGCGCACCTGTGCATAGTATGTACACACGGGAGCAACAGGTCCTTCCACGGTCCGGCCCCTGCAATTTGCCCGGGCTGCTTTATTAGTGTCATTACGAGGGCGCTCGTATACGCATTATATGCGGGAACCGGCGCCCTTCCCATCCTGATCTCCTATCCTTACGCGCTAGGCCTTCCTTTCTTTCTTGCTATTTTTTTTCTTATTGGTTGATTTCTTTTATCATCTTCATGATTCCCTTCTCTTAAGCTTTTTAACTTCTTTCGGTTTTACACTTACATTTTCGGGCCTCACAGGTTGCGAAAAACGCGTTCTTGGAATCTCGCTCGAAAGGGGATAAATTGCTCCCGGCAGCCGTGCGACCATGGCCCAAATTGATTGCCTATAGTAAAGATTACGACATTCACTATTGCAGTTTAAAGCCACTAAATTTCGATCCATGGGCATTCCACACGAGTTGTGTACTATCGCGGACGAAAGAAACCAGAATGAGAAAGTTCGATTCAAAACAAGCACCGGCTGATTGTATACTTGTGGTAGAGGCGATAAATGTGTGGGTAATCCGAACTTCGAGGTGCGATACATCGTTGTTATGTATATAGGAGAACACGGGGGGATGGTACCTTCCTGTGAAATCCAACACCGGAACACTTTCATCGCTCTGTTTTTGAACATGTTGCCTCTGTTCGTATTTAATGCGCCAAATGTCAACCATGTATGCTCATGCATGCATTGTTGTGTGTGCACGTGAGTGTGGTGTGTGTGTGTGTGTCCGAGCGCGTATTGCAGAATATGTACTTATCGTAAATATATCTAAAAATGTACACAGATATTTAATCCCCAAGTCGCCATATTGAAATGCGATTAGAAAGTATTTTAAGTTAGGCCAACGTGCTGAACAATTCCAAGTTTCATGTCGGTCGATCATGTCAAGTTTCATGTTGGCCGTTCTCTTGCGATCCGCGAACAACAACAAAAGTGACGTAGCATACAAAAGTGTCTTCGGAAGCGTTTTCACTATCCTGTCTGTGTAAGACCGTATAAGACTGCTAGGTCACTATAGCAAGACCAAAAAGAGAATTCAGTGTTTTTACACTTCCATAGAAATTCTACTCAACAGAGTGTACAGGCAAAACATTTTAAATTATCACCTAAAATGCACATCGCTCTTTAGAAAAGCAGCCCGCCGTCATTGCTGTCATTCTAGCGATATTGATTAGCGCTTTCATTTGCGATTTTCGTCATTTTAGTGATGTTTATTGCCATATTAAGCGTACTCTCTCTTTGTTATCGATTGGACTGGACTGGGCAAACTCTATTTGGGTCCTGCAGGACGCGCTTAGGGCGTAGCGGGCGTCTCCATGTAGGGACGGACAGGGAATACCTGGCGGCGATAAATGTTTTAATTTAGCGACCAGCGACTTTTTTTAGCGACGTGACAGAACAATTGGCGACATTTTCGCGATGGGCAGAACACAGGTACACAGGTCACACACATTCATTTCATTCCTTTATACGCCAGTCACTGTTTTTGCGGCCAACTGCTGCACACATGTTCTATCTATACGGCTCCACATTTTGCATCATGAATGGACCGCAGTGCGTGAACGAAAACCCAATTGCATTTCCGAGTGCTGATCGCACAGAAACAGGACAGAAGCGGTAATGGCTTCGTATTCGTGCGCTTTCGCAGAGGCAACATGCGGCGCGCCGACAATAGCGCCATCTCGTTTCTCGAGAACAAACTGCTCCGCGAAAAGGGTAAATGCACTAATGACCTGCCTAACAACATTTGATCGTCCATGAAACTGTTCGCGAATGATTGCGTTATTTATCGTGAAATGCTAACTGCTACTGACCATTTGACATTTCAATCATACCTAAGTAATATAAATGCATGGTGTGAGACTTGGTGAATGAAATTGAATATTATTTAATGTAAGGAAATGAGAGTAACTCGCCCTACTTCTCACGACACACTGTGTACCTATTCTCTTAATAACGTTCCCCTAACACAGGCTTCCACTTACAAATACCTTGGCATTAATGTTTCTCAGAACCTTTCCTGGCAAACCCATGTTGACCACATAACTAGTAATACTAGTCGTACTAATTGTGATATCAAATGCAATTTTAGTCTAGCTCCCACCAACTTAAAACTCGAGCTTCATAAAACATTAGTTAGCCCCAAGCTTGAATATGTGTCTTCCATTTGGGATCCTCATGTCAGTTCACTTAATCTCAGCGTAGAACTCATTCAGAACAGTGCAGAACGTTTTACTTTATCTAACTATACTCGCATACCGCAAGTGTTTACTTCAATGAAATTCAATCTTGATTTGCCTAAACTGTCACTTCGTCGTAAAATTTCCCCGTCTCTGTCTATTTCATAGAATCTATCGTTACAATCCTACTTTAAGCGACTGTCTTTTGTTACCACCATTGTACATTTCTTCCAGAAATGATCAGTTTAAGGTTGACGCGCCATGTTGCCGCACTAACTTTCATTTCAATTCCTTCATTCCCACAACAAGCGGCGACTGGAACCACCTTCCCCCTACCATTGTTTCAATCGTCAATGTCCACGAATTAAAAAAAAAAAGCCCTTGTTAACAATTTGTTGTAACCCTGCTACGCTGCTAAGATGTGTATCGTCTTTCTTTTTGATAGCACCCACTCCTCTCTGTAATGCCTCGGACCTGAGAGAAAATGAATGAAATGGAATAACATTCCAACAGTCATTCGGTGGTCACTTAACATATAGGACAACACACACGATCGATGTTTTCATCTTCACACGAGGTGGTGGTGCATCCTGATCTTGTATAGCCGACCATCATTTACAACTCCACTGACCCTCCCACCTGCCTCCACTTTGCGCGGTACCCAGGGGACCCGGCCTTTGGGAATGTCCTGCAATCCGGCCCCACTTCAACCTACCCCACCTTCACACAGCGCATCCCGCTTGGCCCAGTCTGGCCGGCCCAAGCGACATTTGCAGAAGACCAACAGCATCTTGTGACACACATCCACGATCTGTGTAAGGAAAATGTTCTAAAATAAGGATGTTGCGTCCCTAGTCCCAAGTAAAGCTTTTTATCGTCGCCATCGTGCATCGTCCTTCGCGGCCTTCCTGAAAACGATGGACCTACTTGAACACAGGGTGCCTTTCCCATAAGCCTTTTGCAGCGTTTGATAAATTTCTTCACCATTCGTGGCCAGTTTCACAAACAATTTAATACTGATCCTTCGTTCCGTCTGTTTGTCGATCTCAATTTCGACAAAGACCAAAAGTCGGTAGCCTAACAAGTGCCTGCATCAAATTCTGCCTTGTCATAGAGCAGTCCGGCCAGCACTACAGATCAACCACGTGCTTTCGAGCGGAGAGAGCGGCGCCACTGCATCCTCTCCTACTTCGAGGTTTTGTACTGAGGGCCTGTTCGCCACCACCACCCAACCGGAAATTATTTTCTCTCTCTTTCCCACTTCTTCGCCAACTCACTGCATGAACATTTTTTGCGACAGATCTCGTATACAGGTGTATGCAACTAGATTTAAAAATGTGCAAATGCCGCGTAGCTAGACAGAACCAAGGTAATGTTGATTACCATCGCTTGCAGATACTTAGATTATTTTTTATGGCGAAAGCCTTAGAACTCTGTTTCACGGTCGCGTTGTGAGGTACAGAAAAACGGAGCGCGCTGGGAAAGGAAAACAGCAGCGCCGGAGGAGGGTCCTGAGAAAGGGCGATGGAGCGCAGTCGGAGAGTTGAGCGAAACGGCAACGGCGGCGCAGTAGGAGCGTGGAGGGAAAGGGCAACAGCGGAGCTGGGGAGGAGGAGGGAAATGTTAACGATGGTGCTAGACGGCGTTGAGGGAAAGGGCAACAGCGGCACTTCGGAGGAGGGAAATGTCAGCGGCTGCTCCTGTAGAACTTTCTGGAAACGGCGCAATCACGCTCGCAGCGCGCTCGCACGCCTTGTATACGTCGCCGCGTAGGCTCAGAGCTTCATTCGACATAGTTATGGTTGACGGCGCACCAGGCCATAGTCGCGGGCGGGGAAGACCGAGAAATTACGCCACGGCGGAAGAGGCTAGAGCAGCTCGAAATGACGCTCGTCGTAACCTCCGTCGGGAGGAAGCGGCTATGGATGAAGCTGCGGCAGCGGCCCGACGAGAGCAACATGCGGCCTTAATGCGACGCAGGCGTTCTGGGAAAGCAGAATTGGTGGAGAAAGAGAGGCCACTGCCGTACGTGCAAGACAAGCCGCAGTTCAACAGAAAGTTCAACAGCAGAAAGTACAACAGAAACCTCAACAGCAAATCAGTAGAAGGTCCAACTAGGCTTTCACCTTCACATTCTTGGGAAGTTCTAAGCATCCCCCGTAATTTTTTTGCATTCCGCCTAATTGCACAATTAGTCCTAATTAATTAATCAACTTCTCAAATATGATAATTAGGTGAAAAGTGTGAATGAGAAAATTGTAGAACAACATAAAGATTCCCGATACAGCTTTCTGTTGTGCAATACGTGCTACATAAAAGTGTTAACAGCGGAGCTGTTTAAGTTTGAGTTCCAGTTGTGGCCTGGCGACTGCCCAAACTCGGCGCAGCTATGCAAAGCGAAGTGGAGAGAAGGAAAGGCTGTGGAGCGTGCGTCATGGCGAAGGTGTTTGGGTGAGGAGGCACGCTGGGAGAGGAGGCGACCAATAAGAGGAAGGTGTTTCTGTACGGCGCCCTTTCGGATAACGAACGCGCATCGCAGCACCAACGAGGCAACGCGCGGAGCTGCTGCCGACGCCGTCCGCGTTTTCCCGCGTTCGCTCCGAACGCGCGCAGTGTCCGTGACTGCAGCCGATTCCTCTGGCGGCGGCTCGGCAGGTTTCGACTAGAGAACTGGACGCTCGTCGAGTAGCGTCGGAAGTCACTGCCTCTTCTTGTCTCGCAACGTTTCAATATAACTTCCTGTTGTAGATCTGTGCTTACTTCTGTTCACGTGATTACATCACGTGTAACACATGCACATGTAACACTCGTAACACTCGGTGTAACGACACAGCTTCGCTGTTAGACCATCTTCACGGAGTGGAAGGGGCGATGATTTTTTTCCCGAGCGTGAAAACCCGCGAATGCACGCAAAGTGCCTCAAGCGGCCAGTCGCGCGGCAATTTCGCGTGTATTCACCGGCTTTCACGCTCGGAAAAAGTTGTCGCAGTTTCACCTGAAAGGCGAAGCATCAATTGCGATAGGAAATTTGTAGAGAGCTATACGGAGTAATGATAGTAGCTTTATCAGGTGTATACCCTTGGACATGCAGCAGCACCGGCAACACGCAGAACTGGTGTCGATGCCGTCGGCGTTTTGCCCGCGTTCGCACAAAATGCGTACGGCGTTGGTGACTGTTGCCGGAGCCTCTAATATAAATAGGCACTTGATGCCGCAGCTAAACGTCGCCTCCCTTCCCTCCCCCTCCCCCCCTCCCCGCCACGACCTTTCGCGCGTCGGAAGAAGGCGCGTTTGTTCTACATATATGGTGATTGTAAAGGAGGAAAGAGACTTCTGCAGCCCTTAAGGGAGCACGGCGCAGAACGCGCGTTTTTTCTTCACCGTGCGTTCACTCCCCGTGAAAGCGCGCGTCCCTCGCGCCCTTTCACTCGCACATACAGCGTTCGGCGCGCTGAGCCGTGCTCCCTCAAGGGCTGCAGAAGATAGCGCCAACCTTTCCCTTTCCCTCAAGAACCACTTACCACCGGCGACGATTTCATCTCCACTGACGTCATACGGAACCTCACGGCAACGGCGACGACGACGGCGACGCCGACGGCATAAATCTGCTTAGGAGTGTCCATATAATTGCTATCGCAATAAAACGTCCTCTCCCAGCGTGCCTCCTCACCCAAACACCTGTGCCATGACGCGCGCTCTCAGCCTTTCCTTCTCAAAACTTCGCTTTGCATAGATGCGCCGAGTTTCGAGCAGTCGCCAGGCACAACTGGAACTCAAACTTAAACAGCTCCGCTGTTAACGCTTTTATGTAGCACGTATTGCGCAACAGAAAGCTGTATCGGGAGTTTTTCACTGTTGCTGTACAATTTTCTCATTGACACTTTTCATGTCATCGTAATATTTGAGAAGTTGATGAATGCATCGTCATCATCGTCAGCCTATATTTGTTATGTTCACTGCAAGATGAAGGCCTCTCCCTGTGGTCTCCAATTACCCTTGTCTTGCGCTAGCTGATTCCAACTTGCGCCAGCAAATTTCCTAACTTCATCACCCCAGCTAGTTTTCTGCCGTCCTCGACTGCGCTTCCCTTCTCTTGATATCCATTCTGTAACTGTAGTGGTCCACTGGTTACCATCCTACGCATTACATGGCCTGCCCAGCTCAATTTTTTTCCCTTGTAATCTCAACTAGAATCGGCTATCCCCGTTTGCTCTCTGACCCACACTGCTCTCTTCTTGTCTCTTAACGCTAGGCCTAACATTTTTCGTTCCATCGCTCTTAGTGCGGTCCTTAACTTGTTCTCTGGCTTCTTTGTTAACCTCCAAGTTTCTGCCCCATATGTTAGCACCGTTAGAATGCAATGATTGTACACTTTTCATTTCAACGAGAGTGGTAAGCTCCCAGTCAAGATTTGACAATGCCTGCCGTCAATGTTGATGAATTAAGACTAATTGTGTAGTTAAACGGAATGCAATAAATAAATATGAGTATTGCCAAGTGATGGCAAACAACATCACCAAGCAACATGGCATTTGCATATTTTTAAATCTTGGTGCATGACAGTTGGGACACCCTGCATGTGCTTACGATTCGCCGTTCATGATTCGAGTAGACTTATTTGCACTATTACAATAAGGCTGGCTACCAACAAAAAGCGTTTGCAGAGCGCTATTCGAGCTGTTTTACCAATTTCATGCGAGCATGCTGTTTCAAGCAAACCCCCTTTTGGGACTACTTTCTTCTATCATATTTTTCAATGTAACTTTTAAAATATATCGCAACCTTGCTAATAAAAACAAAATATGCGGAAGCATTTGGCGTAGACAGTAAGTCCTTTTATCTAAAATGCTTATGAAACTTTTTTTTTTTCACAAGCTTGGATTTGGCATCAAAATCATGACCTTTCGCACTTATTTGACAGAGGGACTTCAAATCGCTTGCTTGCTCGCTCGCTTGTTTATTAGTTTGTTTATTGCTTTGTTTCTTTGGTTTCTTTCCTCTTCCGTTCTTGCTGCCGCTGCTGATATCAACCATACTTTTTGTAGCATGAGCTACACTGGCCGAGGCTGAGCAGTTTCGCGTGGCTCCTGAGAGCCGTGCGGCGCATGCGGGAGGAGCAATGACGCACAGCTGGTGCGCTGGTCGTTTGCGTTTGATCGTTTGCGCTGGGCGTTTGCCAGTGTGGTATAGCCATGGTGAAGGAGAGCGAAATTGCTGCTCAGCGGCGCAGAAGAGCGGAGAAGCTTAACTCATCGGATCCCGAAGTAGCTGCCTGGCAATTAGCGGTTGAGCGTATACGAAGAACGAACAGAAGAAGGCTAAACGTGCTGCGGAGACACCGGAGCAAAGGGAGGAACTTCTAGCAAAGCGGCGTCGCCAGGAGGCTGAGCGACGTGCCCGAGCATCTCAGCAGCAGCAACAACATGACGCGGCCGATGACGTCAAGGCTCGCCGATTGACTGACGATACGGTGAAACTTAGCGAAAGCGCCAGCGCGACTCGGACCTTCGAGACGGACTTCGTAAACAATCCGTTTGGATATGTGCGCGACGTGCGTGAAAGACTGTGGCACATGGAAGACTTGACGCCGGTAAGTAATGCCATGCGTGAAACGTTGAGTTTAGCGGCGCCGCCTGAGTGGGGTGAAACCGTGGCACGGGTTTGTACAACGTGCAAGAACTTTCTCGTTAAGCAGAAGATGCCACTTTTTAGCGTTACCAATGCATGGGTATCGTTACCCGCCCATGCCACCAGGTCTACCGGTTCTGAACGATGTGGCCGACTTAGCTCACGCTACTTATATACTGGCATAGACGAGCTAAGCCACTGCTAATTTTTCGCTGTTTTAGTCTCCCACTGTTTTGCTGACTCACTGCGTAAACGTTTGAGACAAGACTCGTACATCGGTCTGCGTCAGGTAAGGATAGAAATAAGTTATCTTTTGCTGAAATAAATTCGTAAGTAGGGCTGGAAAACGGGGATTTCTAAAACGTATAATAATGCGTAAGTATCCTAGGGCTACCTCCCTCGGAAATATGTCCGTCCGTCTGCAACGCGTGAGAGATGCGCTCCATAGGTATACATGGTGATATATGGAGGTATATATGAGAATGCCTTATAACTACGTATGACTACTGAGATTTATGATTGTGACGGCATATAGTGAGTATTGAACAGGTATTAAGAGTAATCAAGGTTATTTTAAGACTAATAAGATTAATTACAAAGCCAAAATAAGACTCCTTAAAACTAATAAAGGGTAAGGAGGCCTAATGAAGATGAATTAATTACCAATTACAAAAATAATTACGACGATACTTAAAATTATTATACGTTATATTAAGTAGCCTAATCAAGATTGTTTAGAGGTACCTAAGATTATTAGGCTTAATTTCGATAGATTAACATTAAATTAGTTAGAGCTAACCTGGACTAATTAAGGATAATTAAGATGAACAAACAATTAGGTCTAATTGCGATGAAATTAAGCTTACATAAGACTCCTTAAGACTAACGAAGGGTAAGGAAGCCTAACGGAGATTGATTACGATGAAATTACTTAAAAATAATGACGATTAATTGAGGGCAAATAAAAATAGCGAGCCTAATTAAAATTAATTTAGGGTACAATGCTTATCAAACCGCATTACAACTACTGCTCTGCTCTCCTATACTTGTTCAACACAAACAGTTCCATTCATCCAATACAGGCAGAGGCTTTCGATACCGCGATAAGCGATCATTTACCCGTGTATTTAGACTTGGATAAGAGTAATTAAGGCAACTTAAGATTAATTAAGCGTACTTTCGATTGACCAACAATAAACTGATTAAGGCTAATTTGGATTATTTAAGGCTCAATAATCTGAATTAAGCCTGGTTAATAATAAATGCGATTACATTACTTAAAGCCAATCAAGATTCATAAGGGTAATGGAGATTAATTCATATTACATTAGTTAACGCTCATTCAGATTATTTACTATTACATTAATTTCGCCCAATAAGATTAATTCCGACTAATTAGGTTCACCAGTTAGGTAATCACAACAGCTCATTGCAATACTTGGAGCAGTAGTAGTAGTAGTAGCAAACTTTTATTGCACAAAGTATGACGAGTGGTATTCAGGCTTGCATCACATAGCGTCATCCTCGACACAGTGAGCCGTGATGGGCGTAATTGAGCCACTCAATCAATCATTCGTTGTATGGGTGCAAGATGAGCGACTGGCAAGTCTGTCTTGCCAGTCACTGTCTGACAAGTCCCACTAGGGAGTTTCTACAGTAACTTATCTGCCTAATTCCTAAGCATTATGAAACTAAAACGGTTCGAACCGGTTCGAACTGTTATAGTCTTGCTTCGGAGAGAGACGACGACAAAGTGCCTCTTTGATGATGACACTTCTTGTCCCCGACTCCTTGCCGAATCTAGCTCCTTTTGGCTTGCACTCTGGGCCGGGTTGGTTAAGTATCGGGTTGTTTGTTGATTACTGCGTGTACTGCTTTTTTATTTTAATTTGAAGAAGCTCCTTTGGTTTATTTTGGTACATTGGGGACCGCACTGATGTCCAGGAATTCTCCTGGACAGGGGAGTTCCCCTTGGAAAGCCTCTCTTCAAAATAATGAACTACCTCTATAGACCTCCTTCTCCGCAGTGGCATGAGTAGCATTCCCGTCGCGCTGGTCCCCTTGGACTCTATCAAGTTGCATAACCCTAAAGCTATCTGCGAACAATTACACGCGATGACTCTCAACTACCAGAGTATCGCTGATGTCCGGCAGTTTGGTCGAGTTGGTATGGTGTGCAGGTTGCCAGACCAGGAATGCGTAGCGGGCCTGCTGAAGTGTTCCTCGTTTGTATCCATCCCGGTGAGCGCGTATACACCACCACATCTTACATGCACAAAGGGCATGGTGCGTGGCGTCGATCGACTCGCAACTAAGTCAACCTATGGCAGGCGTGGTAGCTGTTTACCGCTGCGTTCGCGTTGTGGACACTACGGGAGTCTCCACTGAGTCAGTGAGTGCGACTTTTGCCGGTACTTTCTTGTCCATCGGAAACTAAAGCAAGGCCTTTAGTGTTCAGAGACGATCCGCTGGCGTCACGTCTTCTACAATGCCGGAATTGCTGGCGAGGTGGCCATATAGTGTTGGCGGTTGCAAATCTGGTTTGTGATGCTGCGCATGTGCTGAGGGTCACTCTAACGGTGATTGTATGACCCAAGATGAGAAGTGCTGCTTTTATAGTGGATCACACCCCGCTGACTACTCAAACTACTCAGCTTAAGTGCAAGAAACGCAGGTGTCATAATTGACTAAAGGAGGTATTCAAGGAGAGAAGAGAGAGAGAGAAAGCGAAGAGAGGAAAGGCAGGGAGGTCAACCAGACGAACGTCCGGTTTGCTACCCTACACAAGGGGTAAGGGAAAGGGGGAAAAAGGAAAAGAGGAAGAGAGAGAGCATTGTGTATGCAGCGAGGCACCATGACACCAAAGTCAAGTCCTATAGCTGGTGATGTGCGTTGAAGACATCTGACATGAACCAAGGGCCAGTGGTCATTGCGTGAATAGGAGGCGGTGGGTGAGCCACGGGGCTTACTCGAGACTTGCAAGCACTGGATTAAGAGTATCCAGTACTTGCACTGCACTTCGTGCTGACGGAGTATGCAGCTTGCTTAACAGTATACGAAGGTTATTTACAAGGGACCGAAGCATCACAACCACTTGCCGGTCTACTTTGGGCAATTTATCGGGAGTCGGCATTCTCGACTCTACCGCGGTGCACTGTACACTTTGATCTGACTGTGGTGCCGGCTGTGGCATCGGTTGTGGCTCCGCCTGTGGCCTCGGCTGTGGCGTCGGCTGTGGCTTCAACTGTGGTGTTGGCTGTGGCGTCGGCTGTGGCATCGGCTGTGGCATCGGCTTTGGCGGCGGCTGTGGCGTCGGCTGTGGCCTTGACTGTGACTTCGACTGTGGCTTCAGGTGGGGTATTCGCTGTGGTTTCGGTTGTGGCTTCTGCTGTGGTGGCGGCTGTAGCTTTGGTACCGTGGGCCAGGCTTTAGTATTGTTCTCTGGCACGACCTTGTCAGTATTAGATTCGACTCCGCCAGGCCTAGGGGGCAGAGGAGGAGGAGTTGTCGGATGTGCCGCGCTCTTCATGGAGGAACCTTCGTTCTTTGAAGTCCGACGGCATCGACGGCGTCGGGAGCGTCGCTTTCTAATGGCCGCAACAGCTTCCCGACGAGACGAATGGTCTCTTGCCATCTGCTTCAAGACCGCCCTTTCTTTCCTCATTTTAGGGCAGTCCTTTGAGGTAGCATCATGGGACCCACTGCAATTTGGGCATTTGAGCACCGTGGCTACACAGGAGTCTGCAGCGTGGGGTTGTGCGCAGCGCGAGCAAACTCTCGTATTCTCGCACACAGCGCTCACGTGACCCAGCCTCAGGCAGTTGCGGCATTGGAGTGGTCTTTGGATAAATGAACGCACGGGGTGTCTAAAGTGGCCCATCTTGACGTGTGAGGGAAGAGATTCGCCCTTGAAAACCACCTTCACACAGCGGGGTGTGCCGAGTCGAGACACGTGAGTTATAGCGCAGCCATCAACGGCTGGCTTAATTAAAATCGGCAAGTCGGCGCTGGAGATGGAGACGTCCACGTCGCTGATGACACCAGTAGTGGTATCACTGTCCAGAGGAATGCACGAGCGGACCTTCATGCCGCCAAGTTCCGTAAGTTTGCTCAAAGTGATCCGTGCCGTCCCATGTATGACGTCAATAGCCAAGACATTTTTGCGTGCGTTGACTCTGACATCCGTGACTTGATTTGGCGCCATCGCTTCGAGAAACACTGAGACAGACTGTCGGTTGAGTCGCCTCAGGTTGTCGGTAGCGAGTTCTGGTATAAATAAAATTGTACTGACTGCGATATTCCGAGTTGGTCCTGCAGTCGACGTGCTTGAAGACAAATAAGCCCTGGTGTTTCTTCGTTTCGCCTTGCGGCTCCTCACAAGCTGAAAGTCGTCATCGGAGAAGTCCGCACTGCTGAGCGAGTAGACACTGGTATCATCGCTGTCGGTGTCGCTCTGGAGGCCGGTCCGCTTCCTAGACGCAGCCACCGCTGAAGTCGCCATCCCCAGCAGAGGCGCGGGGACGTCAACTTGCATCCATAATCCATGACGGCTACCCGGAGATTTACCGAGAAATCAGGCGAAAACAGCAGAGCTACAGAAGTAGCGTTCTGGCTCGCAGAAGAGAAGCTGTTGCCACTGTTAAGGATATGTTCACGGGTATGCTGGCGTTACAAACAGGTTGAATTCTGCGATCACCTCTATATAAAACCCACCAAAATTTCTATTTCTCTGGAAACGGACTGCCTCCTGGCGATTGCTAAATGCCGAACCTCGCTCATTCGCCCGTCGGTCAACCAGCCCTGGTGCGCTTCAGCACCTCCTTACAATATATCCTTTGGGCGACAAAATTTTTAGCAAAATCTGTAACCGTCCATCCTCTCAACAGCAGTAGACCATGCAGGCCAGCCATGCGACAACTACCTAATTTTGATCGTCAACGCTGTCTTCGCGTCCTCTTGAATTTTAATAGGTCCTTTTCCATCCGCAGACACTATTTCGGCTACCACTAAACACTTCTTTTTGAGAATTGTTGTGGTGGAGCGCTCCCTGGACGGTTTGCTACAACTTGATGTCTAACAAAAATGTTCGGCGGGCCCCTGGTGAGAAACCCTTCAACATTGTTGAGGGACTCGTCTCCGGTTTGCAGCTTCTTTTGGCAATAGGTTAATCCAGCTCTGAGTCTAGGCACTTCTCTTCAACAACTCCTCTTGACGATTTCTACGACCACGAGTCGCTTGACAAACGCCGCTCCACTCAATCCAGGGCAGGCCCTGGATAGGCCTGCACGGGTTGCAAAATATATGTTATCGCAGAAGAATACACACACGCACGGTGCTAACTCCCACCAACAATGTATTTTCGGAAACCATCTGCAATTATATACCATCTGCCAAAACACGTCGCAAGAATTAGCGGTAAGATAAGCTGCTGCATCGGCCATACCATATACTGAAAACGCCGCTTCTCGTCCGATAAGCTGTTGCAAGCTTTGGGGTATAAACGAGGCTGAACTAATTGTGGCTTTTGGTGTAGCCTGTATTAGCGAACTATCTATAGCACTTTCAAACAAGGATTTGGGTTTCTTGCGCATACGCTGGGCTCGACTATTGATAACCATTGTTTGTAATCTTCTTTTCTTTTTCTTTTTATTCTTTGCATATATTATTGCTTGTTTGCATGCATCATGTCACATGCTTGTGTACATAATAAAAGCGCAGCGGGTTTCCGAAAATAAATTGTTGATGGAAGTTATAGCGCCGTGGTCTGAGTATTTGTGCCTTCTCCTGACCCGGGGTTCCTGCTTGCATGACCTTTTCGAGGCAAGAGAAGCACCACGTGAAGGAACGTTCTAGAATACATGGCTAAGTCATATTCTCACCTTATTGGAATGGCCGACAGGGGCATACTTGTGGCACCTGCGGCTCTGTTGAGACAATCGCACGTATGATGTGTATTCGGCCATGTTATGGCACGTATAGTGCCGTGCGCCGTACGTGCTAGAAATACTGCACAAACGGCCAGTGTCATGGCAAGATATATTAAAACCGCAACGGACGTCTGCGCTTAAGACAACTAGTGTGCTAGTACGCGGCCTGCGGTCTCTACTGGCCTGTGAGATACGCTGTGATTGTGATGCGTGCCGCCTCGAAATGTTGTGCGGCGATTTTCACTTCCCCATAATTTATTTTTCCTTTGCTCTTCAAAGAACTTTTACTCTTTCCCATGGTGCAAAAACCCTGTCTCTATAAAAAAAAAATCCAGCCATGGCGTCTGAGTAGATTTTGTTATACTCGAGGTACCGCTCAAACGAGACGACGGCTATTCGGTCCATCACATTCCAAACTAACGAGTGCGATTAGGCAGTGTGAAGTGAGTGGAGGGATCAGGTGAGTGACTTTTCAAAGCAAATGACCGTTAACGTATTGCCATGATGTACCGTAAGAGTCCAGAGTCTGCTTTTAGTTTGACTTGCCAAGGTTGCACTCACGATGTTCCGGCTGCTACCGGCAACGACGCACGCACGCACGCACGCACGCACGCACGCGCGCGCACACACACACACACACGCACGCACGCACGCACGCACGCACGCACGCACGCACACGCACACGCACACGCACACACACACACACACACACACACACACACACACACACACACACACGCACACGCACACGCACACGCACACGCACACACACACACACACACACACACACACACACACACACACACACACAGATCTCATGTACTGTGGTAATTGAAGTTATTCGAAACATTTTGCAAATAGCTGGCTGTAGTATCGACCCTGCGGTGGCGCGCCTCGACTTGGTCTTTGACTATATCGATGACTTCGAGCAGTAGCTCGAACAGTCGGATGACGGAGCTCGAATGAAGACGATGCCGCGACTAAACCGGCATCGCTAACATGATCATGCACCAAGCAGCTCAAGTTGGTAGGCACCGCCAGGCCCGCAGGCTAGGTAGATAGACACATTAAATTAAATAATGAAGTTTTACGTGCCAAAACCACGATATGATTATGAGGCACGCCGTAGTGTGGGACTCGGGAATAATTTGGACTACCTGGGGTTCTTTAACGCGCACCTAAATCTAAGTACAAGGGTGTTTTCGCATTTCGCCCCCATCGAAATGCGGTTGCCGTGGCTTGGATTTAATCCCGCGACCTTGTTCTTAGCAGCCCAACTCCATTACCACTAAGCAACCACGGCGTGTAGATAGACACACTCAAAACGCCCGAAGTTCGTAAAGAATACTTCGCATTAAAATGTTATTTCAATGTTCTGCAGAGAGTCTATACGCATATATATTTTAAGGCAACGTTTGTAGGATTTCTAGAGGTAACCTATGTGGATTTCTGGCCTTAATCTTTTTGTCGGCTGTAGTCCATAAACTTTCTTAAACGACCTGTTTGGAAGTCTGAATCGTAATGGACCAAGGGAAATAGACTGGTTGATATTTTTCCACATACAGTCTGTATTAGTATTTGTATACTGGAAGACATGTAAATTTATAAGAACACACAGCTGACTATTTGAAGTTGATAGTAAGCAATATATAGGCTATCTAAAATTATTTGCAAGAGGGAAACTTCACATTAGAGTCCTTTTTTTCAGTGAAAAGAAAAAACCTAAGCGTTGATCACGTGAGAAAGTGCGGAATGGCCCACATCCGGTGGTATCTTCGCAGCAACTTTATTTCAGCAACGTGACGACAATGAATGGATGATTGTTTGATGTATTTACATAGCTGGACGTGTGATATGGCAAGATTAGCCGTTTAAAGCAAAATTTAGGGATCGATCTATACCATCACAGGCCACCCATCACAGGCTACACGTAACAGCACTAAGGGTTAAGAGGAAACTTTAGCTAAGGGGCTCCTAACTAAATGCAGGAGAAAGGAGGAATCGTATTTCTCGGCAACCACTGCATCGAGTTTAATGGGGTTCATTACATGTAAAACGAAAAGTTCAAATGTAGTGACTGTTGCAACGGGAATTATGATTTACGCAGACAATTTTTGTTCTAGAGATTGTTCGTAATTTCAGAATTTCCAAAAAACAGAGCTATCACATTTGCAACTATGTAACTTAGCAATTAACAACGATACCACAATTCCGTAAACTGCACATAATAACGCATCTAAAGTTGGCAAAATTGATGTATTATACACCGCTCTGAAATTGACCAATATTGTGTGAGTAGGACGTTTGAAACATGCCCTCGTAAACATTGTAAGAAATTCACGTAAGCTGTAATATCATATATCAAGGTTGTCTGATTTAACTGCTATGAATGATGCAGTTTACAAAACGGCGATGTCTGATTTTGATACTGCTTCAATTTTTTTTAACATACCAATTATCGGGACTTTTTCAAAAAAAAAAAATCAGGCCCTAAATAAAGAACTTCGCTGTCAACAGTCACTAGAATTTAAATTTTTCTCTCAAGGGCAACAAATTTCATTCAAATTTGTCCAGCGGCTGTATAAAAAAGAGTTTCTTCGTTTTACGTGTATTTAGATAGGCGGCATCGGAACTGACACCGAGCTAAAGCTTCCTCTTTGGTGCGCGCGACTTCCCCGACGCGGTGGTGCCTTTAGTTAAACACTAAGACGCATTGGTTAAAATGCGATGAATCAGCCCACGTGGATTCGCAGAAGGCCGTTAAGTGCCTTTTGAGGAGGTGGCGAATGTTGGCCAGCTCTTACATGTAAGCGAATGCTTGCGCAGTGAATTATTATACAATGTGCGGCCTGCAATAAGATGATGGAAAGTGATGCGTCGTGCCCGCTACACATGAGACGAAATGAAATTCTGGATGTTACGTGCCAGAGCCTGGATCTCATTATGAGGCACGCCTTAGTGGGGGACTCCGCATTAATTTTTGACGACCTGGCGTTCTTTCAAGGAACACTAAAGAAGAATATTAAGTCTAACTATATCCACAAAGTATTCGTCTACAAGCCTATCATTGTTCTCTGTGTGCCAATATATCGCTTTGTTGCGTAGAATATTGCGGCAGAAGGTCCCACAGCTGCCCCTCAACTTAAACTGCCCGCACACCAGATCGAACGAGTTCACGCTCACGTTCAGTTCACGTTATCTCCACGTGACCTATCTCTATGCGGCTGTTACGTTGTTTATGAACGCTTTGGTGCTCTGCTTTCGTGAGTCACTGAAGCTATCCACGCTCTGCGGTTCAGGCTACGGGGTACAGTCAGTTGAACCTCGGCGGCCGCAGCGTGCGAGATGCACGGTGCAGGCGTCTCGGCGGTTGTAAACAGAGAAAGCGATGCGGCTGGCAGTGGGCGGGACATAGCAGCCGCTCTCTGCGATTAAGCCACTGCTTAAGTCGCATGTGAGAGGCACAACAGTCCACAATAGGGGGCGCCACTCTGACTTTCTATTTCGTTTGTTTTGTAGCTTGCAAAAGCTATGTTCTCGTTACGGATGACGAATTCGTTATTACCTAACCTTTCAAGTCTAGCTCGGCTAAATATTGTGCTTCAGTGTCCTTTCAACTCGCGCCCAATGAATGGTACCCGAACGTTATTGCATTCCACCCTGATCGGGAAGGCCGCTGCCGCGGCAGCGATCGAACACGTGATCTCGAGCTCAGCAGTGCAACGTCATAGCCACTACGCTACCGCTGCGGGTACGTGGGACGAATCTCTGTCGATTGCAGCAACATGCTTCTGACGATCACCGGCACATGTTAATTACGATTAAGAGTTGACCATACATGCCTGTATGACTCCTCGAGTTTTGAGCGTTCGCAGAAGCTGGCTTCTCCACAGTAAGATGCCTCGTGGGGAGAAGCCCGCTTGTGTGATTGCTTTCGATTTTTGTTCAACAGCCTATAAGTATGCACGTGAATACGCGCAATTGTGAGTGTGTACATGTTTCAGTGCTACGCCACTCTCAATGAAGCTGTGCAACTCACTATTCCCCTTCACATGTAAGGGTTCCAAAGTGAAGCATAATTATCACCCTCCCCGTAAGCATAATTATCACCCGGCCGAGATTTGATCCCGCGCCCTCTTGCTCAGCAGCTCAACACCATAGCTGCTAAGCCACCGCGGTGGGCTAGGCTGGTATATTAAGGAGTGGAATGTATCTTTTTGACCAAGTCCACGGACCGCTATATATGTTGCAGGCACTTCGCGATGTACGGCTTTTCTACAGGATAAAAAAAAAAAAAATCACTCACCCGCCTACGTTGTATCGTTAACCTCCAGAGAAAGGACTTAAATTCCGTAACGTCGGCAACAGCGAGTACCGCTCGTTACAGAGTGACAAAGGACTAGCGCCGTTTTCTGGAATAGTAAGTTACTCGCACGTTATCTACACATATCCACCCCAAAACACTCAAACATACGCCCATTCTATGGCTCACGTATCGAGAACAAGTGAATGCATGGAATCAACGCGTGGAAGCGTGGGTGACGATTACGCCGACAGCGCATGCATGTTCGAAGCTGAAAGTTTCGCGATGGTCTAAAGAGTGAGCGAGGGACTACCGTTAATATGTCTTTACTATACAAGCTATTACAAAGTCCTGAACATCTACGTTCCAAGCCTCAACTGCGCAGCAAGAACAAATCTACCGCAACTGATCCCACCCGCGAGCGATTAGGCAGAAAATAAAACAATCAGATAGCGACCGTACCGAGGTACGTTGCTGAGTCAGAAACATAACAAGCTGCAGCTTCAAAGTAATTGGCAAATAAAGCATGAAGAGCAAAGCACACTATAATTCTGATTTAGTTCAGAAGCGAAAAGTTTGGACAGCTTAGAATACATTTATAGCACCGCTTCTAGTACATAGTACCGTATACGCTGCTCGCAACGTTTCGACAAGGCGTAATGAGCTCAGAAAGCGATTACATGTCCTCTAAAGCTGCGGCCAAAGCTTTGTGTCGTCCACCCAGCCACCGTCTACGATATCCGCCGAAACAGAGGTTTGCTGAGCCGCGCCGGCGTCATGCGCATCCATTGTAAACACGGAGGCAACGGAGGCAGCTGAGGCAACCATTGGGCGCGTCACCATGGATGTGATAAAACATGGCGGCGCCCATGGGATGTCCGTGGAAAGGATCTCCATCTACACTGTCTTTAACTATAGGCTTGTTACGCGGTCCAAAACATTATTGCAGGTGGGGTTTAACATCCCCTATTTAAGACGAGACACCGTTCTTCATGACCATATTTGCCTGTTTTCAGTTTCTGCTCTAGAGTAAAATTGGATGCATCTTGGAGTTTATTTCTTATACGAGAAAATGTTTTGTGTTTTGATCTTTCCCTACATACAGTTCTTGAAAAGTTGGCAGCCTTTAGGGAAAGAAATCTTGCTTTATAAGACGTAATGCATATGGCAAGACAAAACAGATACAGTTACATCTTTATTGGACATTCAATGCATAACTGCATAACTACTGAGACCATCGAGGCTATAGCCCTTTAAACAAATGGGGACGTTAAAGATAAGAGTGTACCCAGAATGCGGTTTTTGAGACAACCGTGACGCTTCAGTGGAGCGTGTTATCATGGAATTCCCTCAATATGACCATCAGCGGATTCGCCTGTGTGACTGTTTTGACATCCCCGACAGATGTAGCTATCACAGAAGTCCCCTCGCACTGTCCAAGCAAAGTGCTTGGACGTCGCTTTCACCGAGAACAAAGTGCACAGTGCTTATCAAGGTCCTGCACTGATAACCAAAGGACCATCGTCATTTCTCGGTGAACACTTATGGACTGCGTATGGGCGACTACCTGATTCGTCTGCTCTGGGCAGTTTTTTTAAGCGAAGCTTTATACGCTCACAAGTTTCGGCGGTGGTGTTGGTGGTGGTGGTGTCACGTTGAAAAGTGGTCCGATCCTGGTGATAGTGCAGAAGGGGTCCGAGCTCAATGGCACATACCCCTGTGGGCTCAGGGACCTGTAACACGTCCTTTTACTACCCTTGTCACACGTGGGACCCAAAGAGACAAAATCACCAGCCCTTCCCCTGTAGAGAAAAGGGGGGTAAGCGAAGCTTGTCGTCCGATTCTAGCGTGAGGGCTCCCGAAGCCAAGGCGAAACGTCAGCGAAGAGCCACGGACCCCGAGTTGCGGGAGCGCGATGTTGAGGCCAAACGACAGCGAAGAGCGGCCGACCTTGAGGTTAGGGCAAACGAAGCGGAACGCCTGCGACAGTGTCGTCTTGCCACAATCTTCACTTACCCCCATTTTCTCGACATGGGAAGGGCTCTGACTTTTTTTTTAATGTCTTGCTGCGTGGCGTTATTGTCCTTTCCGCGATCAGGTTACGCGCAGGTATAGATATTGCACATACGTTATGTATACACGAATAGACTTGTGTGAACTCTCGCCCTCCTTTGTGATTTGTGCCTGCCGCACATGCATTGCACTAAAGAGCCTACATGCAAGATTTGCATGTAGGCCTGCATGCAAGACTTGACTCAGCTCCACTGGACCATGCTTCCGGCGCTGGTACCTGAAGTGACACTATTTGTGTGCTTGTGACTTGTGTGGACTTGCTTTATTTTCTTTCTTTAGTCTTGCCGCAGTATTGTATTCGAGATTTTGCAATGCCCTGTTCTAACGGGGCCTATATAAGTTCCCATTTTTATTACATGAAAAGTAATAGCCATCTCGTATAGTCGTGCCATCCGACCATTTTGCTAAGTTGCACGATTCCTTGATTTGCAGCACTTCTCTTGCGTCGTTCCCTGAGGTCGATACCGGCTCTCCGTCTCACAGGCGCCTACCTCCGAGTCGCGAGAGAGTTCAAAATTTGGTACAAAGAACATGGCCGTGCTTCTAGTGTGTCCCCTGGAAGCTAGAGCAAGCGCGAGGAAGTTATACAGCGAGACAGTTTAGCAATACGTCATACTTGTGCCGCAGAAAGAGCTATAAAAGGCTTTTTATCTTGTCCAAAGGTCCAAAGACTGACAGCTCGAATAAGGACTTTGCGAAGGCCCTCCATGCATAGAACAAAACAACTTCGACCATTTTTTCGTCTTCGAGACGAAGTCGGCACCTTGATCTGTCAACGGGCACACGTCGTGGCTCATAGGCAAATGGCGTAAATAAGGAAGGAGAACCGCATAGAAGGATTAAGCTGTGCCAGAATGTATATGTTACGGCATTCAGATTAGTGGGAAAAAAAAGAAAACAATACCTTCGCTGAGTATTTCTCTGCCATATATACTCACCTAACCATATGCTGTACACGAACGAAGGAATTATGAGAGTAGCGCGTACGCGCCTATATACGCACACCTCTGGCTGCCTTTCGACGACGAAGAGAGAGTCGTCGATGGTGGCAGTTTGATTGCTCACCCGTCGCGCAACGTTTTCCTCTGCTCGCGTGGTTGCTGAGGGGTCGTGCTCCTCGAAAAAAAAAAAAACATATTTCCCCGAGGCGAGAACCAGCGGGCTGTATATAGCTATTCCCATTTTTTCCGCCATCCACGTTTCGTGCTGACTGCCAGACAGGAGATGTCAAAGATCGAAGCGAAGAGGAGGGCGTGTATGCGTTACCAGCTGCCCGCTCGTCAATGTTGCTGGGATTCGCGCGTCAAAGATACGTCCGTGCTTTGTGCCGTGCCGTGACCGTGCATGCGGCTGGACGAGGAAATCTCGCCAGATGCCCCCGCCCCGGACAAGTCGCACAGTTCGTTTCGTACATATACTATCCGACTTGACGCGAAATTGCTCACATAGAGCTGCGTATATTCGTGCGTATACAAGCGCAAGAGAGATAAACAGAGTGGGAGACAGGAGATCTCGACTACTGCACGCGAGCGTGTGTGCAGCGTTTCGCCTCTTCTTTCCGTGTGCCTTCTTGTATAGCGTCGGTTGGCGCGAACCTTCGTTGAGTGGGCATGGCAATCGGCTGTGCGTTTTCCCCGTCGTATCTCATTTGCATGCTGGGTTGAGTGGCAACACTCAAGAGAATCACCGGCATAGTGTACGGTCCTCATCGGCACAGCAGGTGATGTGGTTCGCCGTGGTGGTTCGTTGTCCACGCTGAGAAATATCCCTCTTCTCGCTTCGTGATCAATGGACTCACGCACGCAGACCAACACAATCTATGGAGATAACCTCATAAGGCTCCTTCAGATGGTCGTCTTGGAGTGCTCCATGGAGTGTTCCACACAGTGCTCAATGAAGTGCTCCGAAACTACATCACGTGTTCTTCACGGCACTCTCATTATGTTCAGCTATAGCCGTTTTTTGAGCTCTTGGCTTCATCTGGGATCGCTCCGACGAGATCGCACCCTGAAATGAGACGGCGCTCGAAATCCGCTGAGGAGCTAGCGGTCACATGACACTAACCACTACCGTCGTTAGGCGAGGTCGTTAGATAACTCGCGGAAGCAGGATGTACTAGTAGAAAAAAGTATTAAGAAAACATGTGTTGTGGACCATCGACGCAGTCGACTAAGTAAAATACTGGGTTTTCTTCACGGTGTCAATACTCGATGCCTAACCAGGTGTATTATCGAGCTCAACGTTTTGTGAGTATGCTGTTGCGCGCGCACAGGTCATCGCTGTAGATGATCCTTTGCCCGAAGAAAATTTCGTTGTAGTCGAAAGCTAGAGCCGCGTCCTTGCGTTGCGTTTTCGCGTTCATTTCCTTTTATTGGTATTCTGTTAATGAGAACTGTCATCGAGGTCGTCGGAAGTGCGCGAAAGAAGCAATTTCCAGTTGCAGTCTGGTGTATGACTCTCGCCACAGCTACAACTTGGCCATGCAGCTCTGTGCCGGGAAAGTGAGCCGTTACCGCCTAGAATCCAGTGGCTCTGCCATGCGGCCCACTTGCTCTGACACGAAGTTTCGAATGCCGAGGGCCTCCTCTACCAATTCCTAGCCTATGCATTCCTGTAGTTATGCATGTAGAGCCAAAGAAAACGTCGCCTTAAAAATTGGCATGTGTCGTATGTTAGACAAGGAAATTCTAGGCAGAGTCAGCGCCAGTTGAGATCTACGTAATGAGAAGCATTGCGTAAATGTCGCTATACGTAATATAGCGACCCTTACGTATGTTACTACGTAGGTATTCGTTGTTGTTGTCATATATCCAGCCACCCAAATTGACGTCAAAGAGGTTCATTGAAGAGCGGCACGTACCCAGGGACACATACACACGTTGGTGTCAAAGAGAACATCCTTTAGAAAAAAATAAATTGAAAGTTTCGAGGTTTTACATGCCAATTGAAACCACGATATCATTACGAGGCACGCCGTAGTGGCGGAACTCCGAAATAATTTTGACTACCTGAGTTAACGTGCACCCAATGCACGGTACACGGTGTATTTTTGCATTTCGCCCCCATCGAAATGCGGCCGCCGCGGCCAGGATTCGATACCGCGTCCTCGGGCTTGGCGGCGCAACACCAAAGCCACTACGTCACCACGGCGGGTAGCGTCAAATAGGTCTATTGAAGAACACCATATACACAGTGGTGCATATAACCAGTGAGGCATACCCAGTGACCTCAAGGACAAATACCGAGTGGAACATACCCAGGAGTAAAAAACCCAGTGGCCTAACTGACACATCGGCCCGCATTTTTTTAAACTGCACTATCCTCGGGATCGGTCCACGAAAACACGCGGATACAGATTACATAGCCGTCTCTACAGAAAACTGGGTTGAACTCGACAGGAATGCTTCGCATTATAAGACCCCCACCATACACGCGAGGAGGTGCAGTGCGTGCCCCCCGACTGAAACACGCTGCATTTTGACTCATTTGCCTCGCTTTTTCTCGCAGCTTATTAAGAGAGAGACACGGTGACCTCAGCGAGAGAGGCGCTTAGACGAGTCCGCGCTACGGTGCAACGAAGCGGCACGTCCCTAACCGTCGTTTTTTTTTTTTTTTTTTCCTCTCACGCAGGAGTCCATCTCGACGCGCAGCTGAAGTGAATGACAGATTGCGAGAAACTGAAAGGAACGAACAAGAAGAACAAGTGTAAAGGACGCACACATAAACGCGAAGCACTGCGCGCGCGCTCCTGCCTCCCGAGATATGTCTGACTGCCTCCACACGCAGCGCCCAACGGTGCGGACAAACTCGCAGAAGAGGAAGACAAACACAGAGACAGACAGACACACACAACAACGCCAAGAGCGAAGCCGAGGGGATAAGAAGAGAGCGTGTGTCTTTGATGGAAAGAAGTCATCCGTCAGGCTTCAATTTCCTCGCAACGGATCGTCTCACGGGGCCGTGAAAGATGAACCCTGTCAGCGGGACAGGCGCCGAATGCGACGCCGCCGATCGCACCTGCTTTCGGGCGAGCTAGCGCGCGGGATGCGATTGAAGAAGAAGGCTCGCACTCACGCATGCATGGCATACACATACACACACATAGGAAAGTGCGTGCGCGCGCGTTATCACCCGGCCGCCCACCTCCTGCCAGGCGACCCTCCCCCCTCCTCGTTTCCCACCTTGCGGTGTACCTATACGTCGAGGGGCGCCGCACGCGCGAGGAGATGAAGGCGTGCGAAGGCGTCGAGGCGTCGGTGCGGCTTTTCACAGCTGCGCAGACAGAGACGAGCGTGAGTTGGGAGCGGAAAGAAAGATAGCGGCGTCGGACGGGAAGCGAGCTGGCATCGAAGCCTGGCGTGAAAAAGAAAGACATGGGGCGCGAAGAGACGCCTCTTCTTTTGCGTTACTTCGTTCTGATCATTTCTCTCTCATTTTGGTCACCCGACTCGTGCATCATTTGTCTTTGGGCGCCGTTGAGGAGGACAGTGGCGCGATCGATTGTAACTGCTGCTGTCTACGTGAGAGGAAGAACAGCGAGCGGCTGCTGTTTTCATCGCGATTGAATACTCCCAGCATGTTGGCTTTCGCAGCAGCGTTAATTCACTCGCAGGGAATGTTCATGCTGTTGAAATCGTCCTATAGGACGGCAGCACCATTTCACAATAGGCACAGTTGGAGGACTTTCACGTGTCGCTTTCGTATATACTCTAATGCGGCAGAGACAGAACGTTATTTTCTTCGTGGCTTTATAGGGCGTCCCTTAATGCCGCGTAATGTCCGCGCTATCAATAGAGAGTGTTCCGTAAACGTGTTAGAGTTTACGGAATTCCGGAACACCGGAGACACGCCCGTGCAGAGCAGCACTCGTCGCGCCATCTCGTGACGCTGACAGAATTACAATTGCAAAGACAACGCTCTACCTAACTGCTCGTGAAGTTGTCTCGAAATTGCAACAGTCGTTCGAGAGTAGTGTATTTCTATCTATATTCCCTTCTCCAATAAAAATGATGCCACATGGCGTACACGTTTGAGTGAGTGAGTGAGACAACTTTTATTGTTCGTAAGGGGTGACACCGGAGCTCCGGTACTGCTCGTAGGCATCCAGGGAGCCCGATGTCAGCCCAATAACGCTTTGTGGTTAAAGAAGTAGTCAAAAGATGGCGCCACTAACACTGCTGCAGCACTAGGCGTTTCCTGATTTTCGGCATTCCGTAAACTGTAATGCGTTTACGAACTGGCTAAAATTCTATTACCAATTTCAGTCGCTCCCCAAGTAGTTGTCACGTGAATGGAGATCCCGTGGTGTGAAGTATAACCGCGATACAGTGGCAACGTGATGACGTAGTATGAATTGTACTCGCCGACGTCTAACTATGAAATAGCTTGTCCGTATATGTATTGCACTTTACGGAATACTAGAACACCGGAAACATATGGACGGCACAGCAGCGCTGTTAGCGGCATCTTGTGGCGATTTGCGTCACTATGAGGCATCGAAAAAATGTGTGCTCATTTTTGTTCCGTGCTGTTCTTGTCATAGTAGATCATTAGAAATTTGTCCATGATAATGCTGCTGCGTTCGAAGCCGTTACACCAGCAACTGAATTGCACGCAGCCCGTTGTTCCACTAATATATTTGTGCATGTTCTGTTCGACTCAGCATCCTCAGATGGCACTACCAGCGCTGCTGCCTTGCGTCTAAGTCACCTGCATTCCGGTACTCCGTCAATGGTAATACGGTATACGGAAAAGCTAACAATCTGTTTGCAACATCGTTTCCGACCGATATGGAGCCAGGTTTGTACCAGTCGAATGTACCAAAGTGTACGGATTACCAACGCGCCGAGCATACGGTTCTCTTGGAACGAATTCGGAATACTGCCTTTGCCCTCTGCGGTAGTATGTTCTTGTTCGAGGAACAACACACCTGGATGAATAGCGTAGATTCATGTGCTTAATAATAATTATTATATAATAATAATCAATCAATCATTTATTTACCGTGCCCAGGAAAAAAACATGAGGTCTGAGTGCTGGCGCACGCATACATTCCACTATATACTGTGAAGAGGGGTGCAAGTGTGTTGACTCGTTTGTGGCACGAGCGCAAACCGAGGGGAGCTAACGAGTCAGCTGCGGAAGACTTCCACTCGGGGAAGATGGCTAACCAGCGAAGCTGAAACGTGCGGCCCCGGTGTTTATCACTGGGTTAATCCCGAGGATTCATTAAAGTATTTCTCAATAATGAGGTTACACGTTCGGCTGCGACGGAAAGAACGACGTCACTGATGGTATGGCCGCTGTCCACCGTTATCGCTTGCATTCGATGTCTCGAGTTGGCTCGGCGGCCTGGTTAGTCGCTTGCGATTCTTCGAAACTAAATTGCTTAAGACAATGAATGGCTCATACCTCCGTATACGTGGCCTCCCCATTACGACGACAAAAGAGAACTGAAATCCTGCGCTGGAGTGATTAGCGGCAACGCAGCCAGCTGTGGAAGCAGACGATGACGACGAACGCGGGAGCAGTGGCATGAGCGCGTGCCGAGCACGAGCACGAGCCAATAACGAGCCAGATGCGGAAGAAGTCGACGACGCTCGAGCAGCTCTGAGAGCCGCTGGTTTTTAGATGCAAAGCACCTTATGCGCCCGGGCTGTCGGAGTGCCCTGTCGTAATCGTCGACGTCGTAGACGTAGTCACGGTAAGCAAGCGGCTCGTGCTCGCGCTCGGCACGCGCTCGTGCCACTGCTCCAGCGTTCGTCGTCGTCTTCCACAGCTGGCTGCGTTGAAGCAAGCGGTTCGTACTCGCGCTCGGCAGGCGCTCGTGCCACTGTTATTACCGCGTTCGTCGTCGTCGTCGTCGTCTTTCACAGCTGGCTGCGTTGCCACTCATCATTCCATCGTATAATGTGACTTCCCTTATGTCGTCGTAATGGGGAGGCCGCGTTTACGGGGTTATGAGCCATTGCTTAAAGCAGTATGAGCCCATTAGCGGTGCATCAGTGCATGCTTCGCACATCCCGAGGTTTCACGTTAGTGGAGCTGCATTTCGCTCAATGGGTCATTTGAAACTGACGCATAATTGTGCGGGGCGTTTTTTTTAAGCGTTACATCGCCGGCGCAGGCTAGCGTAATACAAGCTTCGCTTGTAAAAGGATAATCTTGAAAAGAAGAGTATGCCATACAACAAAGCGCAAGGTGAATAGAAAAGAAAAAGGAGGCGAAGGGCAGTTAAACTATGTGTGAAACTAGGACAAAACAACGCAAAGCTCGGAAAAGAACAATGACAGCGAGTTCTCAAATATATCGAGATCATGAAAATAAGCGTTATATAAAGACTCGGTATTCTGTGGAGAGTTCAGTGTTGGTCATGACAGGTAGTATAGTAACATGGAGAGGTCTATGTTCTCTGGTGATCTTGCGCGGAATACGAAACATGATATTTCGGGGCAGGTGAAGATACCCTGATTGAGTTGGAAAAGAAACAAAAGGTCAGCACGATAACGTCGGCTAGCGAAGTATGGGCAATTACAGTAATCCAACAGTGCTAGAACAAGATCCTAGTGTCCTTGCTAGCCAAAGCGGTGATCTTATATAAACTTAGAATCGTTCTCTGGGCCCGATCGATAATGTCACTGTTGGATATAGAAATGTCATTCCAGACGACCGACGCATATTCGACTTGAGGAAGACAGACTGTTGTGTACAACTTGCGAACAGTGTAGAAGAATTGAATTATCTGGATACTCTGCAAACAGAGCCAAGAGAGTGCATACCCCGTATTGAAACGCGTTTAGTATGAGCTGAAAAGTGTAAAGTTGTATCGAAAAATACACCGACACCATTGATCTCACAGAGCTGACACAATGGTGCAGAATCTACAGAATAAGAAAAGAAATTTATGCTGTTTTGTGTGTGAGAGTCGTGAGTTTGGTCTTAGCAGCATTCAAGTTATGCTTTGCGCCATTTAGAAAAAGAAAGCAGGCCGGACTGCAGGATGCGACAGTTATCAACAGTATGAATTCCTTAAAAAATAATAGAGTCGTCGGAAGAAACACTGCTTCCTATTTATAGTGTGCTAATCACAGTCCTTATTCTAACTACTCTCTTTGTTCGAAAGACGCTGCTTTGTTAAAAACAATACGGACAGCTCCTCAGATAACGTGTAATGCACAAACGCGTGATGCACAAGGGTAAGCATTCGCGCGTTCACTACAAGACCCCCCCCCCCCCCCTTTTTTTTTTCTCTCCCTAATTGAGTTTTATTGCAAGAGAAATTTCTTATGGACATTTTCCAAACAAACTAACTACAGTCCAAGGGAGGCAGAGTTCACAGCAAAATGTATACTGTAATTCATTAACAGTTAGTCAATCATCAATCAGTCAATAGTTTATTTCCTATACGTAAAATGCAGTAATTACTATCTGGGTCCTTAGTCGTTTAATAATTAGCCATGCAGTCATGGCGCATGCATGAATGCCAGGCAATGTACTGCGAACTACAAAGAGAGAGAGAAAGGGAACAAAGTACAAGGAGGTTAGTCAGTGTAAGTACCGGCTGGCTACCCTGTGCTTGGGAAAGGGGTAAAGGGATTAAAAGCTGATAGAAGAAACAAATAAAAAATTAAAGTGAAACACACACCACAAGCAAGCGCGGGACCATCGATCTGTCGCACATACTAAACTGCACATGCACGATGAAAGGGTTAAATGAAATGAAAAGAAAAACGAATGCATGCACAAATACACGCTCACAAAGAACAAGCTAAATGCAGAGGTTTATGTTATAGGCTATGAAACAACAATTTTTTTAGCGGTAGTGTAGTAGCGATAGTTTCTGTTCGAACGAGGGATGTCTCAAGAGCTATAACGCTTCAATAAGGGGACGAGGGGGCCCTGACGATGACACGTACGTTCCCTTGTCCACCCGTTGGCTTTACTTGTTCGACCACCGTTCCTTGTTTATTCCCATTCCAGTCATTCCTTGTTCGACCACCCTTGATCGTGAACTATGGTAATAAAACGTATACAGCATATTCTCCAACCTGTCCCCGCGATGCCCAGGAGCAGTGATCACTCGGCGAGCGTTTAGAGCTCCCCGTTGGGAGACCAAAACGTACGTATAAAGCCGGGCAGTTTTCTGCATTTCTCAATATATAGATTTCCTGTTCTAAACGAAAGTATACACTTATAAAAAGAAAAAGAAGAAGAAAAGAAAGAGCGGGTGGCAAGGGTGTATAAAGATGTGCATGTACACCGCGTGTGCGAGTATTACCACTCACACGGCTCTCGATTCTCGCTCCACACGCCGGGCAATAAACATCTCTCTCGCCGCGCTTCCGCTGATCCCGCCCCGTGGAGGGGGTGGTCGGGGATCGCTCGACAGCGCGCGCGCAAGTTACGGGCCGCCGAAGAGTCACGGAGCATTAGTGCCCGTAGAGTGAGCGCATGCGCTGTACACAGGCGGCACACGGCGTCGTTCTTCGGGGGAACCGGGCAATGGTGCGCGAATTCCGTAACGGCCCCTTACAATATACATCCGACTCTCCGGGTGGTCCGTCTTTGCCCCTGCTGACAGTGGCGCCGCCGTCCGCGAGTGGTCCAAAACTCGGCCTGCACGGAGATGCGGCGATGCATAGGCGGTAGCAAGACGCGGCGCCGTGTGCAGAGAGCACAGTCATATATATGGACTTGGCCTAGGGATATTTAACGCCACTCGTCCCCCATGGCTTCCATCCCACCCGCCTCAAAACCTTCCGAGTCGTTTCCCACAAGATGTGTTTTCAGCAGCCGCCGAAGGTTGCAACCGCAACCAAACTTCCGCGAACCGTAACTGAAGGCAAAGGTAAACGAGGCTGGAGACAGTCAGAAACGCGTGCAAAATCGTGTGGAAGGCACGCCGCTAAGGTTTATGTACGTTTGCCGAATGGGCGGTTTTTTTCCTGAGCCTCGTTAGGCCTAGCGCGAAAGGAAGGAGTGTCCGTGAGCTAATCTGTCCCCAGAAGAGGACTTGTTGATGGTTAGAAAGAGCAAGATCTCTTAACAGCGTGTGAACGGAGTGGTAGCAGCTCACGAAGATTTGATGGCGAGCCGAAATTTTTTTGTGTTGGTCGAAGGGTTCACGGGAAGATTGAAACTGGATATTACCAACAGGCGGACGAACGAGGGAAGCCTCAGCCTGGAACACCAATACTTCCACAAGGGGACTTGAGGGGCTTCAGTGGAAACTGGGAACGAAGATCGAAACAAAGCCTTGGAGGCTTTCCCTTGAGTATTAACTCTGCTCGTAATCAGTCGCTTGTGTAATCTACTTTGGCAACCACCAAAGAGGTGGACGCACAATATCGCTTCCCATCCCTTTTGCTTGTACGCTGTTTTTCGTAAACGAATAACGAAATTCCATTTTTGTGACTCCTCTTACTTTATTTTGTCATAAAGAAGCAATGTTTCGGCAAAAGGTTAACTAATACATTTATACGGCAACGGCGACAACGACTCTCGCGCAGTATAGTTCCCGATTAACAAGCAGTCAATGTAGACTGCTATAGTACATGTAGTCAATGACTTCAGCCTTATTTCAGATCAAAATAGCCTGTCTGGACGATCACTTGCATCAATCAGGTAATTCAGACATTGTATCACGGCGAAGTAACAGCAGGGCTCCAATACTTCGCTTTCGGCTGTCGGTGGGGCTATAGTTCCTCTCCCTAATCGCCGACAGTCGGAACACATGTAGCGCTGCACATTTGGCAAGCGTGAAACTTTTCCCAGATGGATGAGGCTCCTTGGTTCCAGGTATAGCCGCGGCGCGGCGCTCGCCTTTGTACACACGCGGTGCCCTTTGGGACCCCCTCGCTAATTGGATCCGCACCAAGACCGCGGGTCCTTGTTAAGGGGTCATTTGCGGTGTCTCCCGTTGCAAGCAGCGTGTATGCACTTCCCCGCTGTACGACCGGAAGGGTGACAGATCATACGACACCAGCGTTGTGACAGAGGACACGAGGCACGAAACAGACGCCGCGGAACAGGAAGTGCACTTCCGCGACCATATATATACACTTGCGCAGCGGACAGCTATACAGCGATCGTGTTACACGGTGGAAGTTAACAAGACTAACGCAAATTTTCACAGTCCGCAGGCGCGGGACAGTTGCAAGCGGTTTCTCCGAACCCTCCGACTTCTCGGTGGTCTTGTCGTTCAATGTTGAGCAGGCTCAAAGTACGGCGAGAAGCATGAACAACGCCGAAGTGTGCCTGCACGTGTAGTTACAATAACAGAAGCGAACGAAAACATCCATTTTACAGTATAGACTGAAGAAACGTTACACCATTTAGTATGTTGGTTTGTTTCATGGCTAACACGCTTACTAATAAGGGTATAAAAAATATTTGATGCGACGGCGAGTTCATACCTACACATGTGATCAGAGAAACGGTAGTTGAAAACTATGTAATGGTTCGGACCACCTGGTGATTTACGGGAAGTTTGATGATAGTTTGAACTGATAGCCATTAAAGTTTATTTCACGTAGTTTTTTGTGTTGCCTGTCGCAGCGGTCTTCATGCTTACTTCCCACAAAAAACACCGTAAAAGAAAACTTAATTTGTCCTCATTAATAATTTGACCCTGTCCCTGAAGTGTGAGGGAATTAGCCTTGGACAATACTAAGCCTTCTTTATACGCCTATGAGGGTGTTAAAATGTTTAGTGTAGAATAAAGGATGTAGCGGTCTATGACACGTAGTCAGGATGGTGAAGGAGACAACATCGTACTTATTCATTGTCACAGTTGTGAAAACGAAAGAGTGTACAGCAGGTAGAACAGGACAAACGATTTCTATATCAACGGCGTACTTTCCCAAGAAAGCGCGCAAATATGAACGCGACAATATTGGAAGAATCAACATCCCCTCAAGGCCACGAGAACAAATATATATATCATTTATTTGTCCTTATGATCTCGTAAACGCACTAGAAGCCACACATAATCGCCCCACAAGGTTCATTCGTTAATAATATTCACATGATATCAGCGTGTCCTCATGGAAAGCAGAGTATAGGTTTTGAACACCCTCTTGTTGCTGTTGTTGCCTCAAAACATGGCTCGTACCCACTGAGGGATTGGCCACACAGGGTTGATTAAAAAGTTCGTCTAACAACATACCAAAAGGGGGAAAAGGCAGACATTCAAAACGACGCATTAGGCAACGAAATGCTAACTTAAGTTTTGTGAGGGCCGATACATAACTTTAGGAAAAAATGAAAGTAAAGTGTCCCCCAGTCGGTACCCTAGCAGCGAAACCTTCCTGACGCTTCAATTTTTGTGTATAGCAGTAATCATCGGCCCATGGATTGTGTCTAATTGAAAGGCACCAAAGGACAAAATATTTGGTGTAGTAAACGGTAAGCCCAGCTTACTAGTTCATTCTTCACTTGATATTGTGTACCATCCTCACGCATATCGCTTTGCACAAGCATACCCAAAAATGCCGCTCGCCCTAGTGCATTTAAAAATAATAATAATAATAATCATCATCATCAGCCTATATTTTATGTCCACTGCAGGACGAAGGCCTCTCCCTGCGATATCCAATATTACCCCTGTCTTCCGCTAGCGTATTCCAACTTGCGCCTGCAAATTTCCTAACTTCATCATCCCATCTGGTTTTCTGCCGACCTCGACTGCGCTTCCCTTCTCTTGGTATCCATTCTGTAACCCTAATGGTCCACCGGTTATCCATCCTACGCATTACATGGCCTGCCCAGCTCCATTTCTTCCGCTTAATGTCAACTAGAATATCGGCTATCCCCGTTTGTTCTCTGATCCACACCGCTCTATTCCTGTCTCTTAACGTTAGTCCTAAGATTTTTCGTTCCATCGCTCTTTGTGTGGTCCTTAACTTGTTCTCGAGCTTCTTTGTTAACCTCCAAGTTTCTGCCCCATATGTTAGCACCGGTAGAATGCAATGATTTTACACTTTTCTTTTCAACGACAGTGGTAAGCTCCCAGTCAGGATTTGGTAATGCCTGCCGTGTGCACTCCAACCCAATTTTATTCTTCTGTAAATTTCTTTCTCGTGATCAGGGTCCCCTGTGAGTAATGTACCTAGATAAACGTACTCCTTTACAGACTCTAAAGGCTGACTGGCGATCCTGAATTCTTGTTCCCTTGCCAGGCTATTGAACATCATCTTTGTCTTCTGCATATTCATCTTCAACCCAATTCTTACACTTTCTCGATTAAGGTCCTCAATCATTTGTTGTATTTCGTTTCCATTGTTGCTGAATAGGACAATGTCATCTGCAAACCGAAGGTTGCTGAGATAATCGCCGTTGATCCTCACTCCTAAGCCTTCCCAGTCTAAGAGCTTGAATACTTCTAAGCATGCAGGGAATAGCATTGGAGAGATTGTGTCTCCTTGCCTGACCCCTTTCTTGATAGGTAACTTTCTACTTTTCTTGTGGAGAACCGAGGTAGCTGTGGAATCCTTGTAGATGTTTGCTAAGATATTCACGTATGCCTCCTGTACTCGTTGATTGCGCAATGCCTCTGTGACTGCTGGTATCTCTACTGAATCAAATGCCTTTTCATAATCTATGAAAGTCATGTAGAGAGGTTGATTGTCATACGCAGATTTCTCAATTACCTGATTTATGACATGGATATGATCCATCGTAGAATATCCCTTCCTGAAGCCAGCCTGTTCTCTTGGTTGGCTGAAGTCAAGTGTTGCCCTGACTCTATTGTAAATTATCTTGGTGAATATTTTATACAATACTGAAAGAAAGCTAATGGGTCTATAATTCTTCAGTTCTTTAACGTCTCCCTTCTTATGGATTAGTATAATGTTGGCGTTCTTCCAGCTCTCTGGTACACATGAAGTTGTGAAGCATTGCGTATAAAGGGCCGCAAGCTTTTCAAGCATGATGTCTCCTCCATCTTTGATTAAATGTACTGTTATTCCATCGTCTCCAGCAGCTTTTCCCCTGGTCATGTCTTTCAAGGCCCTACTAACTTCCGCGCTAGTTATAGAAGGAGCCTCTGTATCCGGTTCATCACTATTTTGAATGAAAGTAGCTTGGCTGTTTTGGGCACTGTATAGGTCAGTATAGGTCAGTTAAAAATAATAATAATAAGTAAATAAATAATGTATTACGTAAATAATTTCCTTGCGTCTCAGACAAATCGCCGAGTTCGACCGTACGTCTAGCTTTTCCTTGACCTTTGTTTTTGTCTAGGCTAGTTCCCGTTCCTACGTCGCTATTGTTTCATCCTGTAATTCTCGACGAGAGCCGTACGTAACCATAGTGCGATCGCCATCAGCGTGCCGGAATCATCACGCACGATCGTCATCAGCTCGTGGAACGAGCACACGCTCCAAGCGAGTCCCCCATACCCGGCAGCCACGTACGTATAATTTTGGTGACCGCACCAGCAACTCCCACCACGCGTGTCACGCACATGCGAACGCACGCACAAACATCTTCGACCGCGCGTCATTTCGCGTGAACATTCCGTGTGCACTGAAGGCTTTTTTTCTATACACCCATAGCGAGCAGCTGTTCAAAAGTCCTTCCCAAAGCACAAGATGCTCGGCAGTGTATATATATATATATATATATATATATATACAGGGGAGACACACGGCAAGGTTCGAACGAATCCTCACGTGAGCGCATTTCCAAAGTGCTCGGATGCGAATGGGGAAAGCATGACTATAGCCTCCGCAAAACGCAATTAGGAACCGCGCCTAGCCGGTACTTTTCTCAAGTGCCTATGCCAGACCGAACGATAGAAGCCCTTCATATACGGTGACGAGGTGTGTTGCAGCTGCCGTTACGGCTGCTGCTGCTGCAGCCGCCGATGTACGCCAACTGTGGAGGCAGTACGATTAGGCGATCCGTGCCTTGTTGCAAAGCGTTCGTTGTCTCCTCCTTCGTGGTCTCCTTTTTCTTCTTCTTTTTCTTCGCGCGTCCGTAGAGTTGAACTAAGGAGGAGAAGCGTGTCACGCGCGTTTGCCGAGACCCCACGTTATACGATGGCAGTGGCGATGGTGTCCAATCAAGGGGCTGCACTGACTAGCGGATAACCACAGGCTCGACATCCCGGAAGCCACACCCCGCAAATCGTAACGGATATGCGTCGTCGTCGCTTCGTGCGCACATACTACAGGGTGTAGTAGAATTGTCGGCGCGCAGAATAAAAAAAAAAAAAAAAAAAAAATGGGCGCGAGGATTATAAGGAAGAGGGGAGGAGCTGAGAAAGGGGGGGGGGGGGGTCACTTTCTCGCCAATTGTATATACATGTGCGTTTTGTTGAGGATATGCTGACCAAAGCGGGATGGACGGACGGACGACGAAACGGTGGTGCCCTCTTTGTATTCCGGGAGGCTGCGTGCCCTATCATCATCGTGTGCGTAATGACAGATGCTGGCTGCTTCTGCCTCCCGCCTTCACCTCCTCCGATATATTTGCTGCTCGACGAGCCTGCGTGCGCGCGCGCCAAGGCGAGCACCTCTCGACTGCCCGTTCACGCGACGAGCGTGTCTCCAATTTCCTTTTCTTTTTTCTTTCTTTGTGCGAAGAAATTACGGGAACCTACCGCCTTTGACGCTGTATACTGCCACCGTTAGACTCAATGCGAACATGCAGTGCGTGTACTCCTCTGATGGTTTGACTCGGCAAATGCATACTGTATCGAGCAAACGTCGATAATTTAGTGCGATAGAAGGAGCAAGCTATATCATTTGCAGGGCACTGTTATCCCGGTAAACACTATAGGTGTACTTGTGCATAGTAGAATAGAACAGGCTGAAAAGGCGTGCTAGGTTCATCGCGACACCGGTTGCATTGCTGCCAGCTATAGTACAATTGCTGTATACAGCGGCAGTCACGAAAGATGTCTGTGCGGTTATTGCATCGTAATAGGTCGGCTAAGGACGCGACCTCACAGGGCATATAGAAAAGAAAAAAACAAAACCGAAGTGGAGAGGAATATCCTTTGTGTCCGATAGCACTAATAATCTGGATGTATTACTATACTATGGTACCTGGCTTTTATATTCGCTGCGAAGTGAAGGCTTCCACCGTAGCAGTTAGCTGGTTGGATGGTTTTCCTTTACTGATGGCGCATACCCACTGTGAGGGATTGGCCAAAATTCAAATTGCGTTAGAAAAGACGTTTAGTTTGTAATAAAACAACGGCAATATTGCTGTAATCGTCCCTTCGTTGTCGACGCCCATGCGCAGTGGCACCGTATTTTCATATAGGTGGCCGTAGCGAAGCCAAGGGCTTGCCGTATCAGAGGGGCTGCATGTGATGCATCGTGGACCAGCCAACCGGCATTTGGAAGCGTTACGACTTGGCCACTCCGCCGACATTTCTGCACAGAAAAACACAGAGCCTAAAGAGTGCCGCGCTGGCGCCTCTAGCTGCTACAATAGGTGGACGCCACGCTCTTCAGTTTATCTATAAAACAGCACCAATGTGAAACAATTTAAGTGAAGCTAGCAGTATGATATGAAAGGCAGGAGGAAGAATGCAGGACAAAATAATTGTGTCTTGAGAACTACGATTGGCTGATGCGCTATGATTCGCTGACGCTTGGCCGCTTATCTATAAAAGAGCAGCGAGCTGAAACAATTTAAACTACGTCAGTGGCAAACAGCGAAAGGCAGAAGAGAAAATTGAAGGAGAAGCTACACTCTAAAAACAGTTGCACCCTTTGGGGTGCATTTTTGCCACACAACAATAATCGTCATCTGTCTTGCTTGCGTTTCCTATCTTGAAAACTCTGCACTTGCTACTTTCCTGTCGAGAACGCTGTGTCACGCTGATAACGCTCTTGTCGTTCGTGACCGAGAAGTGCCGGGCGCACAGCGTTAAAGAAAGGAAAGCCACGCAAGTCAGATGACGATTATTGTTCTGTGGCAAAAATACGCCCCAAAGGGTGCAACTGTTTTTAGAGTGTAGGTCTCTCCACTTCACCACCGGGGACGCCATATACATGAAATAGCAGGATGACATACATATAGCCTTTTATTGCGACCATCTGACGTGCTCGAACAATGAAACGACGCAAAGTGCTGGAAAATAAACCCGTACGGCTTTTTACTTGCTTGAAATATTGAAGTGCCCGAGCACGAGTGCATTCTTTAGGGTGTATGTTCCGCAAGAAACACCCTTCTTACACTCTGAATTTAATGAAAAGGTGCATCAAGGGTGTTCTGATGAGTGCACCCATTTTAGAAATTTTCAGTAAAAGTATGAGAGCAAGAACGGTGTTTCGGCATCCAATCCGCCCTCGAGGGTGTTATTTTTCTTAGTGTGTGGGTTCTTTTTTAAGGAGGCGGGTTAGCGTGGGCTGTCTTTGGTATACGCTAACGCTCTAACGTAAGAGAAGTCGCGTGTATATGGGCCCCGGTGGTCGTCGTCTTTCTCGAGGAACAGAACAACACAATATTTCTTGGCATATCGTCCGGTGGCCCGAGATTTGAACCGCTAACCTGGTGGCATGCCCACGCAGGTTCACTAACGCAACCTGCTCTCCTGAGCCAACAACCACACGGCTGTCAATTGTCTTGCGGATATCAAAAAATTTTCTTCTAAAACGTACAGATCTGCAGGTAGCACTGAAAATTTCTCGAGTTTTATATAGCGGGGTGAAGTTAGTAATTTTCCACAAAATTTCTGAATGACGTTCAAACCGGAGCGATACGGTTGTCCGGCGTATACGAAGTGCGTGCCTGGCTCTTAAAATAGGCCTAGTGTTTGTTTTGAGACATGCTCTAGTCAGTAAAAGACGCGTTGTGCACAGGGTGTGATAGTCGTCCGTGACTATTACGCCTTGATACAACATGACAACATTTCCATCACAACCATGATCGACACCATGACAGCGTTTCGCCGGTTTACATCATGCTCTGACTAAGCAAACAGCAGAGCAGGCTGCGCTTGAGTAGCCTAGCTGGTGTTTCATTCAACCGGCTATTTTTATTTCCTACATTTCTTTCTCTTTTTTTTACATTTGATAGTTGCTCCAGCTTACTTTTGATAATTGTGATAGTTGGCCCTTCAGTAACCTATTTTTCCAGAACCCCATCATTTACATTTAGAAAACAACAGTGACATTATTTGCGGTGCGTTGAGCAAAGGTAGAAAGAAGAAAAGAAGAAGCGCGTTGAAATTCTTGACGAGGGGTCTGTGCGTTCCGCACCGAACAGGTTTCTCCTCCATGTTCTTGTCAAGGAAACGAACACCTTCTTCTTCGTCACTACACACACTTCCTGTTTACATGCAGGCGCGGGCGCCCGTCTCACGGCGAAAATGACGGCACACCTGGTTAAGAAGACAGACAGGCTCGGGAGAGCGGCGCGCGCGTATATATATATTATACCTTCCAGTGCTAAGCAGCCACAGGGAGGGTACAGCCGTGAGGCACGTCAGCGCGGCGCGGGCGCGCGCGTAGCCCACATCGCAGGGCGTACTCGCACGACTCGTACACACACACACTACGAGCAGGGGTTTCCCTTGAGCAAACACACACGCCCGCCTCTGCCATTAGGGGCGAACAAAAAGACCCTCCCGGTGGTGCCTCTCTCGGGGGCAAGCCGAAATTTCATCAGAGCCAGCACGCCCCGCAGGTATAGACTTGATGGAGGGGGCCCTGCTCTCCGAGGAAGCAAAATGGGCGCCTCCGCTAACGACTCTCCGCTACGCCAGATGGCACTCCGTCTCTTTGCCTCTCTCTCTCTCCCTCTCGTTTCGAACGAGCGCGCGCTACCCTGCTTCATGTGCGGTGCTTCGCCTTAGCAAACCATCTTATTCTTTTCTGCCAAGTTCGCCGAATGGAGGGGAGGGCGAAACTTGTCGCCACAGGTGTCAGAGCGGCGGCAGCGACGCCTGGCGCATCAAGTGAGAACCTTGCGCCTCGGGCGTGAGCGTTGTACTTTTTTTTGTGTGGCGTCTGGCATTCGGCTTGCGAGTGTACGGAACGGTCATGGGTTCACCCGAGGCAGGCATCGGGCGCGTTTCGTTCGTACGTTGCGTGATTTCTCGATGGTGCCACGGTACCGCGACTTCCTCCTGGCTTCCTCCTGTATATACTATAATTGAGAAATAGGCAGACTGACCAGGCCGTGAGCGCGTATACGCGAAGGAAAGATTTATGTGGTGGCGTGGTTTAAGCCTAATTGCTTTTGGCACACATTAAGCCAACTGTATACAGCGCACGCTACGCGTGTTAGCGGTGCCGCAAGGCCATTGTCGAGAAGCGATCACTGTGCAATTTCGCGTGCGTTCTGACAGGAGAAAAAAAAAAAGGGGGGGGGGGGGGATGGATCCGAAGGTGATGAAAACCGGACTTCGTGCATAAGTGAACGCGTCGGTGTTTCTCGTCTCGAAGGCTACGAAAGAGCCAAGGCGCTGCACGGTGGCTCCACCAACCGGCCACGGATAATGGTAGCTGCGCCCTCATCGCGTCAGTTGGTCTTGGAGTTCTTAACTGCAATGTGGTGATAGCCCGGACCTTATGAAATTCAGAGAGCTAGCTATAGGGGTGCCGACAAAGCCCTAAGTGCTTTATTTTTTTTAAAATCATTTTTCAGACCTTCACCGGTTGTCTGCACCGCGGGACTGTCTTTTGACCGTAGGAGGTTGGTTTGAAGTTATAACGAAGTCTATACTTTCGCACTTTTTAGTGTCTTGTATCTTTTCTTATCAATCTGCGTGTATAAGCACGCGTGGGTATGAACACTTGATGGTGTCAGCGCTTGCCTACTGCTCTGCACTCAGACGAAGGAAACAATTTTACTGCACATCGCCACATGCCAGAGAGAGAGAGAGAGAGAGGAATAATGGACAGAAAGGCAGGGAGGTTAACCAGAGGTAATCCCCAGTTGGCTGCCCTGCAATTCCAGAAATAGTCACTTCAATTCCTGGAGTAGGTCGTAAATGTGATGTGCCCGCGTAGTTGCGATAAAGCAATTAACTTATTACACCTTTACAATAAATGCGTAGATCGCATTCACGTATATATGCCGATGGATCATGCTGGAAACAAAGCTCCGCATCAGCGTTTTATATACCTGCATACCAGGAGAAAAGTGCTTGTAAGCTTTGCCCATTTACAACGTCCACAACGGCAGAACTTTGCGCAGTACTTTCTGCTTTACGTTACATAAGTCAACAGTCAGGACCTCTTCGCTAGGTAGTTCTATGTGACTCGCAAGCCTCCTTGCTGTGCTTAAATGACACCAGCTTCCGAAAAACAAACAGCACAATGGCGTACGAAAGACAGAAGACATACGCCATAGCTACAGATCTACAGCACGACATAACTTTCCAGTGGATTCCAAGTCACTGTGAAATCATAGGAAATGTAACAGCTGATCACATGGCACGTGCAGCGCATCAAGAGAATGAATTATGACTACTTCCTCTAGCGACGAGTGATGCGCAATATTTATTGGAGAAACTATGCGGTAGATTGTCCAAGGAAACTTGGTTCATAAATGATGCGCAGAACTCTCAATTATGTAATATTGTTCCTGGAATATATTTCAATATTCCGTTTAAAACTTAGCCGATGTGTTGAAACAACAGTTCATAGGCTTCGGCCTAGGCACTGCCTATACTAAAAGCTTCCTGTATAGGATAAGAAAAAACTAACAATGCTACATGCTCATGTGAAGAGGCTGAAGAAGACAGAGAACATATTCTACACTGTAAAAAAAAAAAAAAAAAAAAAAAAAAAAACACGATGTTCCCCGTAAGAAGCTTTCGAAAAAACTACATGGCTTGGATAGACGGCCACTATGTCCTTAGCAAAAATTTTAGGTCCAGCCATGGCCAACAGAAAAAGTGACATCGCTGCGCGCGCCTTAGTACAATTTTTGGAGGAATAAAAAATATCACTAAAATAGTCAGTCAAATAACAGTTATTGCTCGCATTGTTATTATTAACAGACACTCTTGATTACATGTTTATTGTGTCTTCGTGTTCATGTAGCATTTGTGTCTGTGTACAAGACACAAATGTTGTATTTCGAGTGCGGCATTCAAGAGCAACCTGATTCGCAAGTGCCCAACATCTTCTGTGTGAACATCTTGGTTTTGTGAGTGTTTATGGTTCGTGAACTCTTCTGTTGCGTGAACGTTTATTTATATTGTAGTACTAAGACTTAGTACGTGACTGTTCGGCCATATGTTTATTAAATAAGTCCAGTTTTGTGACTGTTGACAACTTTCCGCCGACAACTATCATGTAAGTGAAGAGGAGCAGCCGGCGCCATATATAGGCACCAACCTCTCCTTAAATACATTTATTAAAAAAAAAGGGGGGGGGGAGGTGTAGGGGGATAGCGACGCGGCAATTGCTGACCGCCTCAATACGATTAACTACTGTCATTTGGTCACCATGGCAGATACAACTGTGGGAGAATGCGAGTAATATTAATGCAAAGCAAATCAGTGAGTGATCAAAAAATGCTTCAAAAGAATGACTACATAGATAGAAAGCACAATTCAAGTCCTTGAGCTCGATTGCTTGCACGAAAAATTTAAATGCGTATTCGGCTGATTAAAAGATTTCGCTAGTTGGATTTTAACTAATTAAATTATGGTACATATTGCAAGTTATGAATTGTAGCCGGTTAGTTGGCAAGCGTATATCTACCTGGAACGGATTCCCAGGATGACTCTAGTTTCGAGATATGCAGTGCCAAAGTGCGCAAACAAATATGTTGGCGTTCCAGTTATTATTGTGCTTCAATGTATAAAAAGGCGTTTAGTTAAAGAAGAAAGCAAAACGAACAACAGGGCATTTTGCGCATGCTTGACGGTGCATATTTAGAAACTGGTACCATCCTCAAAATTCCTTTCAAGTGGATAAACTTTACAAGCTCACCGGCTACAATTTGTAAATTGCACTGTACGTGCCGTGAAGTTATTAGTTCAAAAACCTCAGAATGAAATTTCGTTAAACATTCAAATGTGCATTTAGATTTAATTGTGCAAGTAATGTTTTCCTGTTCGAGCAATCCAGTTCAATAATTAAAATTGCGCTGCCTGCCACAGACAATGTGAAAAAGACAACTACTTTTGATTAAAAGAACACAAAAAAATCACCAATGATTACGATACTCCATAAAGAGAAATTTGAGCGAAGCTCTATACGTGTTTTCATTTCGCATGTCAATATTTTGTATTATCATTATATAGGTACACTGTTTATATTATAAAATAGGACGCTGTGAGTAGCGCGGCTGGCGTGGACAATCTGTCTCATGCGGCACATTGCAAACGGAGCGAAGTGTGGCGCGACTGCCTCACTAATCAGGAGATAGCGAGAGGCAGCGAGTGGGTGACTCGTGGGCGCGATTCACAGCAGCCGCCGCAGACAGACCTTCGCTGATGCCGTGCTTTGTTTCCATACATGGTATCGGTGGACGCGCTCGACGCATGTCTTATCGATGGCGTCATTGGTGAACAGAGGACGGCGCGCTAGTCTGGCTCCATCTCGTAGCGGTAGTCGCCGCAGAGCCAGTAGTCTTGCGCGGCACTACACTTTTCTTCTCACGCTTTCGCCATACCCTCCGCCTCCACTTTCCGCCTCATGGTTCCGCTGCATTCTCCTCCTCCGCTTTCCTCCTCGTTATCTCTTCACTATCGCCATCTTTCATCCCCCGCTGCGCTCCGCGATCGCTCTTTCATCCGTCGCTGTGCTCGTTCGCTCGGTTACGCCGAGGGACGCCGACGCTCAACGTAGGAACGGGTGCCAAAGAGCTGCGTTCTAAAAGAAATCATTCGGTATGTATTGCAGGAGGAACTACTCCACGTTAATTTTCACTGTTTCAGTCGATTCAGTGGCATGCGGGAACGTCGTATGTCTAGAGGAATATTACCCTGCACGCTTCTTCATTCGCTCGAGGACATACTTGTTTCGTCGCTCCCACAGTAGAGGCATGTACAACCGGCATCAAAAGTTTGCTGGAGGCGGGTTCCACGAAAAGAGACTTATTTCCTCCCACTTGTAGCTTGCGGCTGCTGGTTTGCAACAGTGGATCTCTATGCTGGTGGCGTACACTAGCACATGAAATCTGGGATGCGTGTTCAGGCTCAGGAAATGTACAGTTTTTACTCGGATTTCGGGCCCTGTAAACTTTTGACACTCCCTGTACAGGATTTTGAGACTCCCTGTATAGGCTACGCGCTATATACCAAGTCGTACAGAACGCGGATTGCGAATGAGACTTAGTGTATAACCGAGAAATAATAAAAAAAAAAACGCGAGTGCAGGCTTGACATTGTCTCGGTGTGACCACATGCCATCCACACTGATGCCGGGTATACTTCTCAAAGCCGAATATCCGTTCAGAGTAAGGGGCACTTTCGTTAGCAAGAAGAAACGAAATGACTCGAAACCATGGACACGTTGTAATCTGTAAATAAAGCCTGCACATTGTTCATGTCATGAGTTGTGTTTCAATGCACCGTTCTCCGAAACTAAGATAGCTTCGCTTACATGAACAACCATGAGGGATGCATGCTCTGCCTAATTTCTGCCTAATCTCTCCGCTCTTTTGTCTTCCCGTGGCTTCCTGGCCACCCCGTGTGGCTGTTTTACTACCAGTTTTCTTGCCAAGGAGGCCACCAAAACAAGCGTACGTTGCAAAGCAAACTATCACTGAAAAAGAGTTGGCAACTAGAACTGGAAGCATGGGTGCTTCAATACCTTTTTTAGTGGACGCAAAAGGAAGAGGAGTAGGAGTTTGTCGCCGGAGAAGATGTGAGTGACTCCTATTCGCGGTTATGATGAGCAATGGTTCTGGCATTGCCTAAGGGTATCCTGAAAGCGAAGAAGGTGTATGTCAAGCATGGTCCTCAATGAGCTTTTAGTGGCCAATGGAAAGACGGTGATGACAGTGATGAGCGAACCACGAAGGCGGTTCGCTCATCGACGTGCGCATGCCCTCGTCGTCTTCATGTTGTTCACGCGCTGTCAACGTGCCCTGCATGCTTGCAGGAGTTTGCGGTGGCACAGTGACACCAACAGAAATCGAGGCAGGCGACGTTATGTGTTTCAACAAGTTTCGTGTGCTTATTCCTTTCAGTAATGTATCAGCCTACGACGTGTCATCATGTGCTGTCCCCTCGGACATGCACCGATGCTCTGCAGAGCCTGAAAACATTATCTCAGTCGCGTAGTCGGCAACGTCCCTTCATTGATAAACAAACGCAAAATACGGCGACGGAGAAAAAAAAATCTAAACAAACGTCGGCTCCCAGCGAAAGCATATGTTCCTCGTAAACCTAACACGTGTGCGTACAGCTTGGCGGAATCTTGAGTGGCACGGACAGATTTACGACTTGCTCATAGCCTCTATTAGGGTTAGGTTCACACGCTATATATAAGCTGAAATGACAAACTGCGACTGTATTATCATTGCTCCGCATATAATATACTTAATTCGCTATAGTGCATGCGCGCACCGTTCAGTGTACATCTGGGACTGATCAAATTAAGAGACACGACCCACTTGGAGACCAATAACCCTCGCCAATTTGCACGTAATGCTATCGACCCCCTGAGGTGGAGGCTCAAAAGGCTCGCGGTTCGCATACAGACGTTGGCGACAGGTCACACGCAGCGACATCGCTGCAGCACGTCGACACGCACTCTCGTGCTCTTCGAAGGACGCGACGTCTTTCTTTCCTTTCATTTTTACTGCTATAACTTACTTTTTTACAGAGTGCAAAATTCGGTGGCGCGGCAATCAGAAACAGCTTCCGCGCTTTGTTCGCGCCATCACTGCGGGCTTGTTAGATGAGCACGTAAGAAAGTCCACGAATTGTTGAGAGACAGAGAGAGAGAGAAAGAAAATAAAGAGAGAGAGAGAATCGCTCGTTGTTTCGACGCTGCTGCATGCTGCCAGCGTGCGAGTGAACGTGCGAAAGCGGCGACAGCTCTCAGCCGCGGACAGTGTTAGGCGAGTTTTCGCGCGGAGAGGTATATACCGCAGTGCCCCGCGGCAGAGGCGACGTTGAACGATCACGTTCACGCGCGTGTGTGTACCAGCTTCCCTGCGAAGTAAGAAGAAGATGAAGCGTTCGAGAAAGCCTAACCTTTCTCTTGGCAAAGAGAGAACGGCATGTCAGAAAATAAAACGAAACGAAGCACAAAAACGAAATTGAGGTGGTAGACATCAAGCCACGGAGGAAGAGGCATGCCACACCACCGAGACACAGGCCGTCGTTCCGCTCTCACGTATATATACCTGTACGCCCCTCCTCGGCGATTATCTGTCTAATTGACGGGGAGGGAAGGGGCGACGGCAGCAGCAGCAGCAGCTTGGCACGGCTTGGCTTGGCTCCGCAGCTGTCGTCGCGCATGCAACTGCAGGCAAGAAACAGAATGCACAAGGCATGCGCCGTTCTTCCAAGGGCCAGCAAAATAGGCAGGGCGTGAGCGCGCGTGTGCTCGCTCGTTGGCTGCTTGCGAGTCAAAACGAGGGGAAGCTGGCGAAGGAAGAGAGGGCGGGGGGGGGGGGGGGGGTGCGGCAGAGTTGTTTGCCCCCGCTGGATTCGCAATTATTCTTTCAGCGACGATTATACGCTCCAGGAGCGAAGGAGAAGAAGAGGCCCGCCGCGAGAGGGAGGGGCTCATCGCGCTCTTTTTGGAAAGCGTCACATTTGACACCGCCAGTCGCTGGCCCGATGCAGTGTCTTTGTTTAACGGCGCGCTGATGAGCGTCACCGTCGGAGGAGCGCACGTTCGTTCCTCCTGGCGGGCTGCCTGTCGCGCGGCCTGAAGTCGTCGCCGTCCCCGCATCGCGCATGCGTCACTCGCCCTCGGCATGAGCTATAGTGTCTACGTGCCGTCCGAAGCGTCTGCGAAGGCAAGGCGGTATAGAACATAAATGAGGGACTCGCGACTCGAGACGTCCGCGTTGAGAAGAAGAATGGGTGGGTAGGACGTGCCGCTCCAAAGAAGAAGCGAGGCGTGATCTTCGCTCCGGAAGACGCATGAAGTGGCGAACCTGCGCGCCCGGCATTGTTGGATGTTGTCAGCGTACAAACGTTTCGCTGGTACCGCGCACTTGTTGTAGGGTACTTGACCGCCATATTCTGTCGGGTATACTGCGGGAATGTGTGGAACGAGCGAACGCTTGCGTGCTTGCCGCCATCGGTCGCTGTCCCCATGGATTTGTCGTCAGCTGTCAGGTCATCATACTCGAAGTCCCTGCGCAGGCCGCGTCTTCACAAAGGCCTCCTGCGCTGGACTTTGGAAAGAAGTGTGGCACCACCTGTTGGCGCGTGAGGCGTGGAATCGAGTAGTACGCAGTCCGCGACTCCCTGCCTCAGCTGGCTGCATATATCTATCGAAAGCGAAGCACCTATCTCACTTCTTCCTGGTGCTCATTGCGTATTTCTTGCGTCTGTAGGACTTAAAAAAAAAAAAGCCAGCAACTTGACATCCTTAGTCAGAGACGCTACAGTGCCGTCCTAGAATAGTCGATCGCCTCATTCGCCATACCCAAATGAAGAAAGCGAAAGCGAGCGCTTCCGCGCCGCGCCCTGCGACGCAACGTCGTCACCGACTCTCCTGTGGCGTCGTGAATCGCCGCGAACAAGGAGGACTGCGTCACAAGGCTAAGTTTTAGCACTTTCCATTCAAGCAGAGAGGTGAGAACGCAGGACACGAGCCGTTCAACGCGCGGCGAATGTGAAACTGCGTCCACTCCGTGACGGAGCGCCGTGACAGCCAAATAGACGAAAGAATCTGCAGCCAGAACTTCGTTGCACCAGAAAAAAAAAAGAAGCCATGGCGAGCAATTCTCCGCGTTTGTCAACCATTATTTCCACCGGTTTAAATTTCGATCGCATGCCACGCAGTCGTCGCAGGAGGCCTGCGGCGTGCAATCAACACGTTGGTTGCACGTACCTATCACAGTGATGAGTGCGATTTTTGGCCACCAACTAACACAGACAAAACAAAATAGAAGAAAAATCACCATCCCTTCCCCTGTCGAGAAAATGGGGGTAAGCGAAGCTTGTCGTGTGTGTATCTGACCTTCGTCGGGGTAACGTTCAGAAGCCGTCGCATCAAACGCAGCTTGCTCCTTTGCAGTGCGCACCACGCGCGGCCTTCCCATCTGTTCGCCGAAACTGATCTGAGGCGAGGAAAGCCCGGAGGAGCGCGCGCCAACCCGCTTTCCATCCATGTCCCTAGGGCCTCGGGACACACCAAACCTGATTGGTCGCGCGCGTGTCACTTGATCACGCGTGTAGCATATCCAATGCGGATGTGCGCCGCATGTGATTTTTTTTCTTTTTTTTTCATTTCTTTCTGTCTTCATTTCTTTCTTTTCTTTCGTTCATTCTTGTCCCTGGTATGTGCCATTGAGCTTGGACCATTACTGCACTATCATCAGGATCGGCCCACACGACAGGGGTATGTGCCATTGAGCTTGGACCCTTTCTGCACTACCACCAGGATCGGCCCACTTTTCAGCGTGACACCACCACCACCGCCGACACTTGTGAGCCGATAAAGTTTCGCTTAAAATGTGAGAGGACCAGTCGAAATGGCGCCCAGAGCTATCTCACGGTTTGTTTTATAGTGACCGGTGATTCTAACTCACATCAGCGTCAGAGATGACGCTGAATCGGCGATCATTCATTTGTTGTCGCGTAGGTGTGTTTCATACAAATTTCGGGCCAATAATTTACCTACGAGTGCATGCACCGCGCCGACTGCTGGCGCTCATCCGTCCTGCGATAACCAAAAACAACATACATTAATTGCGGTGCAGCATCGCGCATGTACATTGTAGGAGTTTACCAGGCCGGTTTTTAACTCGCAACTGCTACCATGTGCGTCGTACAATTCATTCACAAAATATTGTGCATGACCTCCTTTTTGTTTCTCGCCGACGGTGTCTGTATATATACCAACCACTACCAGTTGCCCCGGCGCGCTGGTACTTACGAAATCCGGCAAGTATTCGTACCCCTGTGCCCCACATCTTCTCTACAGCGTTTAACCATAAACGGAAGACGGCCGTGAACTGAAGGCTCGAAGATGTGCCGATAAGACGGTTGAACGGCACAAGAAGCGAGCGCTGATGCGAGAATGACTGAAGAGGGGAAGGTCGCCCGGGGCCGTCTTTGCCCCTGGTAAAGGGGCTTTGTAAAATTTGATCGTGCATGCAATTCACCGCTTCGACATTCATCATCATCATCATTGACTTAATCATCATCATCAGACTCTTTTTTTTTTGTGTTCACTGATCTCCAATTACCCCTGTCTTGCGCTAGCTGATTCCAACTTGGGGCGGCAAATTTGCTAACTTCATCACCCCACCTATAGTTTTCTGCCGTCCTCGACTGCGCTTCCCTTCTCTTGGTATCCATTCTGTAACTCTAATGGTCCATCGGTTATCCATCCTACGCATTACATGGCCTGGCCAGCTCCAGTGTCAACTCTTAATGTCAACTAGAATATCGGCTATCCTCGTTCGCTCTCTGATCCATGTCGCTCTCTTCCTGTCTTTTAACATTACGCCAAGCATTTTTCGTTCCATCGCTCTTTGCGCGGTCCTTAACCTGTTATCGAGCTTCTTTGTTAACCTCGAAGTTTCTCCACCATGTGTTCGCATCGGTAGAATGCAATGATTGTACACTTTTCTTTTCAACGACACTGGTAAGCTTCCAGTCAGGATTTGGTAATGCCTGCCACTAATTTTTATTTTTCTATAAGTTTCCTTCTCATGATCAGGGTCCACTTGATGATGAGCAGGGCTCTGAATTATGTTGACACAATATAACACAATGAAATTAGGCTCGACGGAACGTCGCTGCGCATACCTTGAACTCTATGTGGTACGATGCTCGCTGTACTTGTGAGTTGCAGCGCGCGAAGACAGCCAAAGCTTCTAGAAGTAGATCGCCTTACTCAGTTTCCTCCCATAAATTGTGCAGTGTGGAAGGGCGGAAGAAGCTTTCCCGGTTCTTATTACTCTGAAAACCGTGGCGCAACACAACCGAAAATGGGGGGATCCATACTGGCCCAAGCACTTTCGCTAGCGGACAGCTCACTTTGTACTATATACCAAATGCTGCGATGGGGGTGCTAGTTGTCGGGACCACGTTTGTGTGTCTTCAATTTTACGAATTAAATAATAGTTTGGCACGTACGTTCAGGTTCTCGTCACTTGAAAGGATGCATTATACAAGGACGGAAATTGGTAGACAAATGATCCGCTATACTTTGCCCCGACTTCTGAACACACTAAGAGCCGACAATGTTGTTGTGGAAAATTGCACTATACCAGATATTAAACGCCATATTTTATTTCTGTGATTGTCGAACTTCAGTGCCCAGTATATAGGTGTGTATATGTAATATATATATATATATATATATATATATATATATATATATATATATATATATGCGTATATATGCGTGTATGTGTGGATATATGTGTGTTTATGTCTTTAAGGTTATTTGATATGGTATATGCAGTGACCTATTGATGAAGTCTGTAGGATCAGTGCTGTAAGAATTAATTTTTTGTACAACTTCTCTTGTATGCTTATCATAGTTCAGTACCCATTTCCTTTGTTGTTGTTGTCTAGAAATATTTGGGCGTTTGCACTTGCTGTATGCCATGTACAAGGTTTGCTGTGTGCCATGACTCAGGTTTTCTTCAAGCGAATTTGTGGCTTTTTGCCTGGGGCATCCCGCATCATCCTGATCTAAACAAATAAACAAATCAAATCAAAGTTCTGTGTTGGTAGTGCTCTTTGCATAGACAAACAATTTTTTATTCCAAGTGGGGAGTCGATTTTTGTAGCCTGTACGTGCCTTTGTCTACAGACATGTTTTTTTCAAAATGGCTGCCTTCAGGTCTAGGTGTTATGAATTTTTGAAAAAAAAAGCTATGTTTTTAGGTAACGTGTGTTTTTGCCACTGATGACAGGTTGCAACCTGCCATGTACGAGTACTGAAAAGGTTCATTGAAAAACTTTCGAATGTCTTTGTCATTGATAAACTTTTTAGAGTGTTCTATGAAAACTTTGAGGCATTTTTAAGGCGATAGCCTTATATGTCTCATTAGTCAGTCGACCTTGAGCGAAAACCCGTCGGCGACACAGAAGTTACAAAATACAAAAAGGATACGAACCCTCAACCTTTGGTGGGAGCCAAACGTACGACTTTTGGTCGGAGTCGAACCCACCAGCTTTGGTGGTAATTAAGGCGAAGTTAATTAAGGCACAGTTAATTAAGCTAGAGTTGAGGCAAGGCACTCTAACCCACGACGTTTGGTGGGAGTCAAACCCACAACCCTTGGTGGTAATTAAGGCGATGTTAATTAAGGCACAGGTAATTAAGATAGAGTTAATTAAGGCACTGAAACACACGAGCTTAGGTGGGAGTCGAACCCTCGATCTTTGGAATTAAGAGGGATAACTAAGCGAAGTATGCTAAGCGAATTAAGGGTGATGTGTACATCACTGTGTCTGTCTTTAATGCATCAACACTTGGTCTTTCGCCTTCGAGTCGTCTCAGGGGTAACATAAGAGACCCTGTGAATTACTTTTACTTGGTTGTACTTTACCCCACCATATTACAATTAGTTTATGCTACTATGATTATTTTGGAGAGTTATCACCTTGGTCTAACATTTCCGTTCTGCTGTGTTCGTGAACGGCAGTGTTCATTTTTTGCATTACTGGCGGTATAATATTTATTACACTGCTGTACTGGAAGTGTTGTGAATTTCACAATACAAACGTGCATCATGAATATTTGTTTCGGCATCCACTTATTACGGTGCAAAAGCTTCCGTTTGCACGTGCTTTTTTTTTCTTTTTCTTTTTTTAATCCTGGGGTTCACGTGCCAAAACCACGCTTTGATTATGAGGCACGCGAATAGTGGGGGGACTCCTGATTGAATTTCGATCACCAGGGCATCTTTAACGTGCTCCCAATCCACGGGACACGGGCGTTGTTGCATTTCGCCCTCCCCATCGAAATGCGGCCGCCGCGGCCGGGATTTGATCCCGCGATCTCGTGCTTAGCAGCGCGACAGCCATAACCGCTAAGCCATATCGCGGGCGCTTTTCCACCGCCGACCGGGGCAGCGAAATCGCGATACGAGACGCCGTTGTGCAGGCATATGCAGATAACAATTAGTGCTGGGGGTCTTTCTCGTGTTTGTTACGTGGCGAAGTCAGAATTTGCCCCCGAGCGGCCGCGAGATCCCGGATCATCATCACGATCTGTTCAGATCTGGTTCGTACGTTGACCAGGCGTCAAACCGAATAATAATTTCCAAACCACAACTGGATAGATCAAACTTCCCTCGAGCGGAAACAGCGGGAACGACCCGTTTGTACTCTTGCTCGTTAGCTGCAGCGCCACGTGTTGTAGTAATTTCGCCGCTCCAATTGCTGGTCGCTCGCACTGATCTCTTTATGTTGCCACTGTACAAAAAAAAAACAAAAAAAAAAACGCTATGTATCACATTTGTGCTACATGGGACTTTCGTCATGCCGTCATCGTCACGCGGTCGTTTTGCCATCGTCATCACTTGAGAAACCATGTCTCATTGTCGTGATGCCATCGACGCGTTCCATATCGACGTCATTCGTCCTCCGTCACTCTTGCTTAATCATGCCGTCATCATTCATTCGTGCTTATGACGCCGTTATTATGCCGTTGCCGTCATTGTGCCGTCGTCAGACGGTCTCTGTCATGCATCCGTTGCCATGCCGTCTCGGCTGCGCCGTCGTTGTCATTGCAGCTTCGTCTTCTGGTTGTCGACGTCGCACACTCGTCGCCATCCCGTTGTCCTCATGACGTCGATGTCACGCTGTCGCCGTCATAACATCGTCGTCAGTTCAGAGTGGCCATCTCAGTGTCGTCATATACCACCTTTGTCGTTCCGTGGACGCCATTCCTTGTATTCGTCACGCCGCCACGCTTATTATGGGCGACCTTGGTAAGCGAGTGCCATACGAAAGTAAGCCGGTGCCGAAGACAGTGAATGTCGCACACAGCCGAAGCGAGGGAAGTCTCAGAATGGCTACTACAGTATTTAAATAAACTTCGCTTCAATAATACGGCGTGTGGCTGCATTGCTTGAATGTTATACTCGCATTCCGTGCATAGACATCGTAAGATGGGTTCTGCTTTATTTTCTTTATAAGTGCCTCATAATCAGAACTGGTTTAGGCACGTAGAATCCCAGAAAGAAGAAGAATTTTCTTTATGTTTCAGTAATGCTTCACTAAGGCCTGGCCCCTCATCCTACAACTAAGATGACTTGACGGCGAAAGCCCGAGCGCCGCTAACTCAATGACACGACGATCACGTTTTTTTTTTTTTGCTGAGTCATTATCACTTTGAAACTCCAATTTACAGTCAATTTTTGGAAGACGTGTTTTTTTTTGCAAGTCACCCTTCCTATGATTCACCAAACTTGAACAGTGACTCATCACTTTTTTTATGTGTCACTCTCATTTGGACCCTCAAATCTCACATATATTTTTTCAAGTCACTCCCCCACTCCGTAAACACTTGATTCACTCTTAATTCACACTTGATTCACTCTTTATTCACCCTATCACTGCTTCGTTCACCTTCATTCACTCTATCATCTCGGTTTTACGAGCTTCCATCCCACTTCATTTGCTCTATTACTCCAACATTTCAAATTTTCATCACTCTTCATTCACCCTATCTCCACTTGATTCACCTTCATTCACTGTGAATTCCGTATTTACTCTTCGTTATCTTAGCTCACTCTATCTCATCATTGCCTTTCGTTTGACTCCTATCACCCAACTAAACCCCTTTAATTCACCATCAATTCACTGTTAATTCACCATGAATTCGCTCTTAATTCACCTCCCCCTATGAAAATGGCCATCATCTTTATGTTTTCTGTATGATTCCTTCTTGTGCCCTATGTGACCTTTATGTTTCATTGTCCTTTATGTGCACTTGAGGAAACATACTTCGTGTGTACCGCATCTTTACTCATCCTTTCGTACGACTCAAAGTTTCAAAGTTTATTTATCAATGCAGCATATGCATACATAAATTCTGACCTGCCTTAGCATGTTCAGCTTGTTGGCTGGTCAGGCAGCAGGTGGAGAATGTTCTACAAAAATAACTTCATATACATGCATTTTATGTTATACACAACACTGCTGATAAATCTGACAGCACAAAATAACACATACAAAAGAAATAAAGCTATACACAAGGCAATAAATTTATGCACCAATCTCTTGAAGCAGTCATCATCTTTCTCTTGCTGCTTGCAAGACATAGATCATCAGGAATTTGATTAAACGTACCTGGTACATAGTAATTGCGCCTCTTTTTACCATAATTACTATACACCCATGGTTCAACAAAAACGTTCTGTTTTCCTCAATGTAACATCTTTTTTTAAATGAGTTTTATATTCATTTGAATAATAATACCGCGTCAACACAACAAAATAAAACACCTCACAAATCTGTAGGATGCCTAACTCATCGTATTTCTCTTTCATGTCAACCGAGTGTAATTTGGTACCGTAAGATATACTGTTCACGATTCGTTTTAGTATGACATTTAATGCTTGCTTCTTATAATCCGAACAGTTGCCATATAATGCAATACCGTATTTTAAATCAGGTTCCACAAATGCTGTGTAGATTACTCGTCGAAGGTGAAGAAGAGATTTCCCCCGAAGGTCATACAACATGGCCGCAATGGCCCTAATCTTTCTAGAGAAGTAAACGATGTGCTCGTTCCAAGTGAGATGTTGGTCGGAGTAGATACCCAGATATTAAACTGTTCGCTCTATTTGTATGGCTTCGCAATCACATGGGTAACAACGGGATGAGTGTAAGTGCAGTGGTTCGGTTAAAGGAACTCTTTTATGGGGGTTTTTAAGACAGGTCAGTTTTGTTGTGTGAAGATTTAAAAAAATAAAATTTTGCGCGAACCAGTCAATTACTTCAGTTATATCTGCATGAAACGTTTTAACGCGAGTACAATAGTCAGTGACTTCAAGTGCGAGCGCTGTATCGTCAGCGTATTGAAAGATTTTTGACTTAATCTGCAATTAACCCAAATCAGACACACAAAGGTTAAAAAGCTGTGGGCCGAGTGTACTTCCTTGAGGTACCCCGAAAGTAACATTCTTCAAATCTCCGTACGTATTATCAAGCTTTACACACTGCAACCTGTTTGTAAAGTAACTGACAAAAAACGTTTTGAAGTGACCACGGAAACCAAGCGAGCTTATTTTTTCAATTAGTAACGCATGGTCTATCGTGTCGAATGCCTTCGTTAAATCCTGGAATAGGGCTAACACAACGTGGTTATTTTCTATTGCATTGCAAACATAATCAGAAAATTATTCAAGTAGTGTTGTCGTATTTCTATTCTTTGTAAAGCCAAATTGCGCAGCATTGTTCAAAGAGTATTTTTCACAGAATGATTGCATAACGTATGCAACATGCTTTTCCATAATATGTGCTATCGATGACAGTATTGCAATGGGCCTATAATTTATTAATTCGCCTTTCTTCCCGTGTTTGTACGCAGGCCTGACAACAGATACTTTAGGTTCGTCAGGTATATCACCAGTTTCAAATATACCGTTCAGTATGTTCAGAAGAACATCTTTTAAAACGCCAAATTTCCTTTGCAAATCTCTGAGATGAATGCCATCATATCCTGGTGGCTTGAACTGTTTCATTCGGCAAATAATGCTCCATAAATCATCCGCTGATTTGAGGGGCAGATGCGCTGTATGCGCACATGCTCGTTTTGGTTGATGTGGTACAGGACTACTGACTGTTATGGTTCGTAACTGTTGTGTTGTATTTAAGAACACATCATTAAATTTATCTCAGAGCACCTTCACGTTTTCCTTTGGAAAATTCTTCTTTACTGTTCATCAATGGAAGCCCTTTTCTGCCTACCCATTAGTTCACTCGCTATCGCCCACGTTTTCTTTCCGTCACATTTGTTCAGTGAAAAAACTGTCGCATGAAAAAGGATCTTTTCGCCTGTCACAATGTAGCCGTTACTGGATTCCGCAATGCGCGATATTCATCTCTTAGCGCTTTATCTTCAGGTTGTTTCCTGCATTTCCGCCATGCCTTATCTTTCGCGCAGCACAATCTCTGCTATTTCATGAGTTATCCATTTCTTATCTCGACTTGTTATTTTGATATCAACAGATTTAGTTGACTGTTCATGGACATTGCGAAGGATTTCAACAGTTTTCTTGTATAAGCTGATACGATTCAAATGTAAAAGGGAACTCCAGTTGAAATTATGAATTAATTGGTCTACTTTTTTTGTTATCTAAAACAGAACCTCTAATAATGCCTCCATCAGTTCTATGATTGCTTGACATAATCGCAATCGTTACGAAGTAATGATCGGCTAGTTTTTGCTTGATAACTCCGGAAACATATTGCTGGTTTTGCAAACGAATTATTATGTGGTCAATGCATGACTTTGTTATATTAGTACATATGTGTTCTTCGAATGCACATTCATTAATTGTGCTAACAAGTTCAAATTCTGCCAGCAAATTGAGGTAATCAGCGGTGATACTTTTTGTCTCTTTCATAATGTCTATGTTAAGATCCCCCGCAATAATGAAGCGCTTCTCATTCATGTATTTGTGGAAAAAAGTATACAGCTCATCTAGAAATGCACTGGCACCATATTCGGTGGCCTATATATTGCGCATAAAGTGTACTCTGTATTTTCTTTCAAAATAGACAGAGTGACCGTCTCTGCATGAATAAAACTAACATCAATTCTATTCGTCATCCACACATTTTTTACGAACACCATAACACCGCCTCCTTTACGACTTTCGCGGCACAGTGCATATTGACAATACCCAGCCAAGGTATTTACTCGAGGAAGCAAACTTAATCTTCCCTGTAGGATGTGTCCTTTGTGTTTACGGCAGGATGTTACCTGTGTGTGCACTCTATGTTACCTGGCTGTGCACTCCCTCGAGTGCACATCGAGGTAACATAGAGTGCACACAGTGATTATCTGTTAACACATGCTACGGATAGATCATCTACCTGGCATATCCAGGTAAAAGGGAAGGGGGGGGGGGGGGGGGCTTGGCCTTTTCGGACCTCGATCTTGTGAAGATACCTTTCCTTTTCTACTCTACGCAAATTACACGCTGACAATCGCTCACTAACAAATTCAGCACCTGCGGTAGCTGCTAAAAATGACTGTCGTTTCAAAACTACGTGTGACTGCTGTATTGACATTCGCAGGGGTATAAGTACGGCAGCGCGGATCCCGTAAATGCTTGCGTGGGCGCGCAACTGAATAATTCTTAATTAAGCGAAGCTTTATAGGCACACAAGTGTCGGCGGTGATGGTGGTGGTGGCGGTGGCGGGGTCACGCTGAAAAGTGGGCCGATCCTGGCGATGTGCAGACAAGGTCCAAGCTCAATGGCACATACCAGGGACCAAAAAGTAAAGGGAGAGAGAGATACAGAAAGAAAGAGAGAGAGAAAGAGAAAGGAAGAGATAATGAGAGAGAAAGAAATAAACAGAGAAAGATAGATAGAAACAGAGAGAAAGAAAGAGAGAGAAAGTCAGCACGAAGGTCAGAGAAAGAAATAGAGAAATAGAAAGAGAGAGGGAGAGAAATAAAGAAAGAGAGAGAGAGAATAAAAGAAAAAGGTAGGGAGAATGGGAGGAAGAGAGAAAGAGAAAGAAAGCTAGAGAAAGAGAGGGGGAGGGAAAGAAAGATAGAGAGAGAGAGAAAAAAAAAAGAACATCACCACGAAGGTCAGACACACAGACGACAAGCTTCGCTTACCCCAATTTTCTCGACAGGGGAAGGGCTGTTTTTTTTTTTTGTTTTTTTTTTTTGCAAGTTGGCTGAATAGTGAAAGTTGTGTACGGAGCATGACCGTATTTGTTTACGCCTGCATGCAAGCAGTACGCCTGTTTCACTGCGACCGAAGCTCCAGCTGCCGCAGCAAGTCAGCCATCGCCACGTTTTGTCGTCTTTATTCCTTACGCTACGAGGAAATATGGTTCCACCGATTGAAGATGAGGTCACATAATCTCTAAAACATGACACTTGGCGCCATAAGAAACGTGTATATGGGTGGTGATCATGAATTTGTGCTCAGTGGGTCTCGCAGCTGCCTGTAGGCCACCCGCCATTGCAAGCAGACGGAGCAAGGCTACACCGGCTGAGCGCTGATTGGCTCGTGTCAGCCAGCAATAGTTCGCGCATGGTTCATAAAGAAGACAGCACACCCAGGCACTTCGAACTTAATAAATGCTGTTTAAATACCTCTATGTATGACTTCCTCTATGTAAAAAAATTTAATCTCGAAGGCCGTGCTTTTGCAAAATCTATTTTCTAGATACGAATGTAGATCTCGGAGGCTACATTCATTTGTTAACGCAGTGTGGCGCTGCCGCAGTGTGACGTCCATGCTCATTAAAATTGCTGGATGTTATATTGAGCTGGGCCACGTTGTGTGGGCATGAGTACTCGTTGCAGTGAGACGGTAATTTAATCATATTTTGCAAGTGCCTGGACAAAATGTGGTCCCTGTCGTGTGCATTAATCATCACGAAAGCTCTGAACTCGTGTAATGTTATTATTTCCCTGTATGTTTCGTGTGATACGCCAGTGTCTAGAGTGTACTACAGCGCCCATCCGAGCTACCTTTGTTCTCGCCTGTCCGGGTTCTCTCGTGAAAAACGTGGTACTGTGGCTTCGAATCATGGTGTGTGGAGGAATTTGTTGAAAGCTGTGTTTTCGTGTGCTGGAGTTCATCGGCAATTAGACAGTGTTTGCGCCGGAAAGAGCGTCGACGCCGCGGTGCCTGCGATACAAGGAGCGTTTGATGACTTCACCTCTTGAAAGGTAACAAGTCTCGCGCTTGCGCGCATTCTTATAGCTTATACACGGTGATTTAGTTAACTTGGGCCAAACTTTGCAAATGTTACGTAGCTTGACGGAACCAATGTAACGGTTGTTTGCCGTCGCTTGGAGATACTCAGGTTATTCTATTGCCGTCCGCCTCATTACATAATTAGTTTTAATTAATCAACTTCTCAATTATTAAATGAGATGGACAGCGTCAATGACAAAATTGTAGAGCGGCATGAAAAAGCCGGCAGATCCCACGCCCTCTGGGAATCGATGTTATGCGAACCAGTGTGCGAGGAGCGACCATGAGAGCACCAAGACGTAGGCTGCTCTTTCATGACTTACATGACACACATGTCATGACCTATCACTTATGTTCGACATACACTCTTGTCATACTATGCCAATTTTGGTACCTACCAAGTTAACGAAACGAATGCAAGAGCACTAAAACGTAGGCGGCTGTTTTATGACCCACATGACATGCATGTCATGACATTCATGCCATGAGTCCTCAGGAGTCTCTTTAGCTACGCCTAAGAGACCTTAAGGCGAAAGCCTTAGTCATGCTCATGACTATGACTTCGCCCATCAACCTATAGCCTTTTCCTTTGCTTAGTACCACATCCGAACCCATTCCATTGGTTTTTCAGTGTTAGTCTTTCTTCGCTGAGTCATTCTCATTTTTGCTGAGTCATGGTCATGACTATGACTTATACCACCATCCTTTAGCGTTTCCTTCACTTAGTACCCACATCCGAACCCCTTTCAGTGGCTTTTGAGTGTTAATCATTTTTCGCTGAGTTATCGTCATTTTTGCCGCGTGATGCTCATGACTATGACTTCTACCATCATCCCTTAGTGTTTACTTCACTTAGTGCCCATGTCCGCACCCATTACAGTGTTTTTTGAGCGTTAATATTTTTTCGCTGAGTCATTGTCCTTTGTGCTGAATCATGCTCATGACTATGACTTCTACCATCATCCTTTAGTGTTTCCTTGACTTAATACCCACGTCCGAACCTATTTCAAATGTTTTCGAGTATTAATCTTTTTTCGCGGAGTCATTGCCATGGCCTACATGATACGCATGTCATGATATTCGTGTCATGCACCTGCAATTTATGTTCGTCATACTATGCCAATTTTGGTACATACCAAGTTAACGAAACGACAATGAGAGCACAAAGACGTAGGCGGCTAGATAGATAGATAGATAGATAGATAGATAGATAGATAGATAGATAGATAGATAGATAGATAGATAGATAGATAGATAGATACTGTCAAAGTGGCAGCCAAGAAATGTTTCGCATTTATAACCAATGCAAAACTTTAAAACTCACAAAATGTGCATAAATATAAAATGGGCACAGGGAACTAACTCTTCATCTATGCATGTCTACACAAAATGCAGGATACAGGATCTTACCAATAGGGCCACGTGAAGGAAACAAAAACAGTGGCCAAATTGCAACACCTAGGATACATAAAGGATGTTGCCTAGTGTGACCCCTAGGAAACATCATCATCATCATCATCAGCCTATATTTTATGTCCACTGCAGGACGAAGGCCTCTCCCTGTGATCTCCAAGTAAACCTGTCTTGCGCTAGCGTATTCCAACTTGCGCCTGCAAATTTCCTAACTTCATCCATCATCCCATCTGGTTTTCTGCCGACCTCGACTGCGCTTCCCTTCTCTCGATATCCATTCTGTAACCCTAATGGTCCACCGGTCCACTACGAAACATACAGTAATTATAAGGGACATCACCATTCATATAAGGGGATCATTCACCTTTCTGTATACGCATTCACACTTCAGTTCACTTGCTTAACCATTCTTCCACCCTTAACTGCGCTTTTGTGCACATTGTTGCCTCTTAACCTAAGAGCACAATTTCACGTCACCGACGCGGTTTTGAAACGGGCTTGACCCGCCGTGGTTGCTTAGTGAGTATGGTGTTGGGATGCTTAGCACGAGGTCGCGGGTTCAAATCCCGGCCACGGCGGCCGCATTTCGATGGGGGCGAAATGCTAACACCCGCACGTGTAATTAGATTTAGGCGCACGTTAAAGAACCCCAGGTGGTCCAAATTTTCGGGAGTCCCCCCCCCCCCCCCCCCTACGGCGTGCCTCATAATCAAATCGTGGTTTTGGCACATAAAACCCCATAATTTATTTTTAAGTTTTTAAACGGCCTTGAAGATACCTCACCATGAGACATTATAAGGCTTTCGCCTTAATAAACTCTTTATTCCTGTCCAGGGCTCGCGCAGCTACAGAGGTTTCAAATGTTCCTATAAATTGTTGCAAGTTTGCGTGTACGCGTCGAGAACACACTTATATTGTAATGGTTCCGGCAACAGGCAAGCTGCAAGTTGCAATGCGTAGTGTAGCAATTTGTAATGCGTTAATATTGCCCGTGCAAAAGCGGGGAAAAACGTCTTAGTGGGTACTAGCGCACACACATGTATATAAATAAATATATTATATATGTATAAATATAGATCCCTTCGAAACATTCAGTTATTGCTGTATATATATATGAGTGTGTGTGTGTGTGTGTGTGTGTGTGTGTGTGTGTGTGTGTGTGTGTGTGTGTGTGTGTGTGTGTGTGTGTGTGTGTGTGTGTGTGTGTGTGTGTGTGTGTGTGTGTGTGTGTGTGTGTGTGTGTGTGTGTGTGTGTGTGTGTGTAATGAATTTTCCCCATTAAACTTGCCGCTTGTGGCTTCAGACGATCTCGTGGTGTTGTTTACTATACTTTATATTTACAAGTTTGAAGGCAACCACATATAAAGTCGGTGACAGCCTAAGAATTACAATCAGTTATTATTGTTATTTGTTTTCAAATCATATGTATGCACTTGACTGGAAAGGGTGAGTGAGGAGCAGGCTGGTAACTGCCACCGGCAGCGGCGCAACGCCTGCCTATACTCATCAGAAAGGAGGAGACAGAAACATAGAAATGGAAGATTGGAAGAAGAGGCGCGAAAGATCCACCCGCAAAAACGTCGTGCACTTGCCCTTCGCCTCTGAAAAAGAGCCTAGCCAGCTGGTACCCACTCACAGTTCAATGACTTTCCTCTACTAATGTAAATGAAAATAAAAGCCAGCTTTTTTTTTTTTTGTTCAAGCTAGAACGTTACCTTTGGTTGAGCTGGGATATCAGGTCCACCCACAAACTTTATCTAGACGTTCAGCTTTCATCCTGAAACCTGATGACACAGGGACAGATATCTGTATACGGTGAAAACAGTTGTTTCCGAGACGTGAGGTAAATAATTGGACCTAATTGGCTGGCGAATCTATGTAAATTGTGTTTGAGCCAGCGAGCGTTTACGCAACCAACGCACACACACACACACACACACACACACACACACACACACACACACACACACACACACACACACACACACACACACACACACATATATATATATATATATATATATATATATATATATATATATATATATCAAAAAGGTCACGTGCTCGTGACGCCTGCGGCAGAAAGGATATTCCACATCCGCCCATAGGTTTGTGAGTGATGGCGCTGGCTAACATTCCCAGGGTTAGTTCTAGTTGTAAAAACATAAATACCCCCGAAAGTGGATGGGAAACGACTCCGCCGTACGAGTAATGCGAAGAGGGGGGTTCGTTCCCCACCTGCGGACAGTTGTTTTTCATCCGTTTTCATTTAATTAATTTATCATTTCTTTAATTTAATTAGTAAGTACAAGTAATTTCCCCTGTGTTCTCCTTGGTGTCTTTGTTTGTTGGCTTCTTATGATATGATTAATAAAAATCGGGCCCCTCGGTTCCCTTTCTTCTCGTTCACACACACAACACACACACACACACACACACACACACACACACACACACACACACATATATATATATTGTCACGTAGTAGTGACGGTGAAGAAAACAGTCGTAAAACTGTGTGTGACGAAACTGATTCTTTATTGGGCGAACCTGTGCCCACAAAAGAAAGCTACACTCGAAGCACAACGATAGCGGCGAACACAGTCGGCGATCGTCGAAAATCTGATCAGCGGCGAAACGCGTCGGCTTTTATACCTGAGTCATCGAAGGTTCCAGATTAATCCCTGATGCCCGCGTGTCTTCCAGAAAGTTCTAGACAATTCGCGTCGGTCATACAATCAGATAACATAAGCGTCAGTGAAGACAGGCAACGGAAAGAAGCATCGATAACGTTCTAGAAACTTCCGATACAGGCGCGTCCTGCGCCGAGCGATCACGTTTAACGTTTGTGAGCCGGTGAAGAGCGGTCACCGGTAAAAGATAAAGAAGTACACGTGGCATTACCCTCCCCTTAAAAAAACATCGTCCCGATGCTACTAACATAACATAAACATAAACCACGTGTAATAAAGACAATAAAAAATAACAAAGCAACGAAGTACCCAAGTTCGTCAACGGGCGTAGAAAGGCTTAAGACGCACCACGTGGATGACTTCGGGTCGTGCGCGGCGCCGCTGTGATTGCGAAATGCCGTCTGGCACGACCTCGTAGTCCAGTGCGCCAATCCGTCGGATAATCTTGTAGGGTCCGAAATAGCGTCGTAATAGTTTCTCGCTAAGTCCTCGCCGGCGTATCGGAGTCCAGACCCAAACACGGTCGCCGGGCTGGTACTCGACGTAGCGTCGTCGAAGATTGTAGTGTCGGCTGTCGGTTCTCTGCTGGTTCTTGATGCGCAGCCGGGCGAGCTGTCGACCTTCTTCGGCACGCTGCAAATAGGTGGCAACGTCGAGATTTTCTTCGTCGGTGACGTCCGGTAGCATGGCGTCAAGCGTCGTTGCTGGGCTCCTTCCGTAGACCAGGTTGAACGGCGCCATGTGCGTCGTTTCTTGCACGGCCGTGTTGTATGCGAAGGTCACGTACGGAAGGATGGCATCCCACGTCTTGTGTTCGACGTCGACGTACATTGCCAGCATGTCGGCGATGGTCTTATTTAGCCGCTCGGTGAGGCCATTCGTCTGCGGGTGGTAGGCGGTGGTCCGGCGATGGCTTGTCTGGCTGTATCGCAGGATGGCTTGAGTTAGTTCTGCCGTAAAGGCCGTGCCTCTGTCGGTGATGAGGACTTCTGGAGCACCGTGACGCAGGAGAATGTTCTCAACGAAGAATCGGGCTACCTCGGCGGCACTGCCTTTGGGCAAGGCTTTTGTTTCGGCGTAGCGGGTGAGGTAGTCAGTAGCTACGACAATCCATTTATTCCCGGACGTCGACGTCGGAAAAGGCCCCAGTAAGTCCATCCCGATCTGCTGGAACGGTCGGCGAGGTGGTTCGATCGGCTGTAGAAGTCCGGCTGGCCTTGTCGGCGGTGTTTTGCGTCGTTGACAGTCTCGGCATGTCCTTACGTAATGGGCGACGTCGGCAGAGAGGTGAGGCCAGTAGTATTTTTCTTGTATCCTCGAGAGCGTGCGGGAAAAACCGAGGTGTCCAGCCGTTGGGTCGTCATGGAGAGCTTGCAGAACCTCTGGACGCAATGCTGAGGGTACAACGAGGAGGTAGTTGGCTCGGAGAGGCGAAAAGTTCTTCTTTAGGAGAATGTCGTTTTGCAAGAAAAACGACGCCAATCCTCGCCTGAACACCTTCGGCACAGTGATGGTCTTGCCTTCCAGGTAGTCTACAAGGCTCCTTAGTTCCGGGTCGGCTCGCTGTTGTTCGGCGAAATCGTCGGCACTGATGGGTCCCAAGAAAGTGTCGTCATCCTGGTCGTCCTGTGGCGGCGGTTCGACGGGGGCGCGAGACAAGCAGTCGGCGTCAGAGTGCTTTCGGCCGGACTTGTAAACGACGGTGATGTCGAATGCTTGAAGTCTCAGACTCCATCGTGCGAGGCGACCTGAAGGATCCTTCAAGTTAGCTAGCCAACACAAGGCGTGGTGGTCGCTGACGACTTTGAAGGGCCTGCCATAGAGGTAGGGGCGAAACTTTGATGTAGCCCAGATGATGGCGAGGCACTCCTTTTCTGTTGTGGAATAATTTGCTTCCGCCTTCGATAGCGACCGGCTAGCGTAACTTACAACCCTTTCTAGTCCGTCAGTCCTCTGCACAAGCACGGCGCCGAGTCCTACGCTGCTTGCGTCGGTGTGGACTTCGGTATCGGCGTTTTCGTCGAAATGCGCAAGTATTGGCGGCGATTGCAGGCGTCGCTTCAGTTCTTCGAATGCTTCGACTTGCGGCGTCTCCCACTTGAACTCGACGTCGGCCTTCGTGAGATACGTCAGTGGCTCAGCGATCCGTGAAAAATTCTTGACGAAGCGCCTGTAATAGGCGCACAGTCCAAGAAATCTACGCACTGCCTTCTTGTCAGCGGGCGGAGGAAAGTTGGAGATGGCCGCAGTTTTCTGAGGGTCGGGGCGCACTCCAGACTTGTTGATGACGTGGCCCAAAAACAAGAGCTCCTCATATGCGAAGCGGCACTTTTCGGGCTTTAACGTGAGTCCGGAGGTTTTGATTGCTTGAAGAACTGTTTCAAGGCGCCGCAGGTGTTCTTCGAAGCTTGAGGAAAACACAACGACGTCGTCCAAATACACGAGGCAAGTCTGCCACTTCAAGCCTGCCAGTACTGTATCCATGACGCGTTGGAAAGTCGCAGGTGCCGAGCAAAGACCAAACGGCATGACCTTGAACTCGAACAGTCCGTCTGGTGTTATAAAGGCAGTCTTCTCCCGGTCTCTCTCGTCGACTTCGATTTGCCAGTAGCCGGTTTTGAGGTCCATCGACGAAAAATACTTTGCGTTGTAGAGTCGATCCAAGGCGTCGTCAATCCGTGGGAGGGGGTATACGTCCTTCTTCGTGATCTTGTTGAGGCGACGATAATCGACGCAGAAACGTAGGGTTCCATCCTTCTTCTTCACTAACACCACGGGGGACGCCCACGGACTCTTTGACGGCTGGATGATGTCGTCGCGTAGCATTTCGTCGACTTGTTGCTTTATGGCCTCGCGTTCGCGCGCCGAAACTCGGTACGGGCTCTGACGAAGTGGGCGGACATATTCGTCGGTTATGATGCGGTGCTTGGCGACAGGGGTTTGTCGAACTTTTGACGACGACGAGAAGCAGTCCTTGTACTGCAGGAGCAGAGCTTTTAGCTGTTCTTTCTTATGATTGGGAAGGTTCTGATTGACGTCGAAAGTCGGTTCAGGCACCACAGCCACCGCCGAAGGCGCACCAGAATCCGTGAATGCGAAAGCACTGCTGGCTTGTACTATTTCGTCGATGTGGGCGACCGTGGTTCCTTTGTTAATGTGCTTATATTCGTGGCTGAAGTTCGTAAGCATCACTCTTGCTTTTCCTTCACATAGTTCAGCTATGCCTCTAGCGACGCAAATTTCACGGTCGAGCAGTAAGTGATGATCGCCCTCGACGACGCCCTCCATGTTTGCAGGCACTTCGGTACCGACGGAAATCATTACGCTGGAGCGAGGCGGAACAGTGACTTGTTCTTCAAGCACATTTAAGGCATGGTAACCGATGTTTGTATCCGGTGGTATCGCTTTGTGCGTTGAAAGCGTTATCGACTTGGACCTTAAGTCGATGACTGCACCGTGTTGGCTTAGAAAGTCCATGCCTAGAATGACATCCCTGGAGCATTGCTGCAGGATTACGAAGCTCGCGGGGTAAGTGCGGTTGTTAACCGTGACTCGTGCTGTGCAGATTCCAGCCGGCGTTATTACGTGGCCTCCCGCTGTCCGGATATCGGGTCCTTGCCAGGCAGTCTTCACTTTCTTCAACTTGGCGGCGAACGCGCCACTGAAGACGGAATAGTCGGCTCCAGTGTCGACGAGAGCGGTGACGTTATGGCCATCGATTAGTATGTCTAGGTCGGTAGACCGTCGTCTGGCGTTACGGTTAAGTCGTGGCGTCGGATCACGACTGCGTCGGCTTACTCTGCTGCTGCTACGTCGCGTCGGAAGGTCTTCTTTCAGCGGCGAAGTGTTGTCAAGGCTGTTGCTGGGCGGCGTACTGATATGTCGTCGTGATGATTCGCGAATCTTCTTCGTCGGCGGCGGAGGATCTTCGGAATTGCGTCGTACAGCAACCGCACCTCCATCGGTTGCTGTCTTTAGTTTCCCGGATAGGGGCTCACAGACCGGCCCCGGGCTGGGCCAGTGTATGGTCGGCGCTGCGGCGACAGGTAACGTCCTGGTGACGGTGAGCGTGAGGGTCGTCGTGGCTGCCACTGGGCTCCGGCGAGGTAGTCAGCGATGTCGCGTGGTCGCTCGCCAACCTGTGGACGTGGCGCGTTGACGGCGAACCCTCGTAGGCCCATCTCGCGGTATGGGCATCGGCGGTAGACATGGCCGGCTTCCCCGCAGTGATAGCAGAGCGGGCGGTGGTCGGGGGCGCGCCAAATGTCCGTCTTCCTCTGGTAGCTGCGCTGGGCGACGGGCGGGCGTGCTGGCGGCGGCGGCGGTGGACGACGGAACTGCGGCGTTACGGGGCCCTGGCGCGAGCGCGGAGGGGGGCCTTGACGACGGGCGACGGCGGCGTAGGTCATCGCTTGCGGCTGCGGTTGAGGCGATGCCGGAACTTCTGGCACTTCCAGTGACCGCTGAATCTCTTCTTTAACTATGTCAGCGATCGAAGTCACCTGAGGCTGCGACCTTGGGAATAATTTCTGCAGCTCTTCCCGTACAACCGCTCTGATCGTCTCGCGCAGGTCGTCGGCGCCTAGCGCTTGAGCTTCGGCGTAGTTTGTCAGTGCACGGCGGTTGTATTGCCTGGCTCGCATTTCAAGCGTCTTTTCGATCGTTGTGGCCTCCGAAACAAATTCTGCCACACTCTTGGGCGGGTTGCGCATCAATCCGGTGAATAGATGCTCTTTGACGCCCCGCATCAAGAACCGAACCTTCTTTTCTTCAGACATTTCGGGGTCGGCGTGGCGGAAGAGGCGAGTCATCTCCTCCGTGAAGATCGCGATGTTCTCGTTCGGCAATTGTACTCTGGTTTGCAAGAGAACCTCGGCCCTTTCCTTTCGTACGACACTCGTGAAGGTCCTCACGAAGTTCTCACGAAATAGGTCCCAAGTCACTAGAGTGCTCTCTCTGTTCTCAAACCAGGTCCGAGCAGCGTCATCCAAAGAAAAATAGACATGACGTAGCTTGTCGTCGTCGCTCCATTTGTTGAACGTCGCGGTCCTCTCGTATGTCTCAAGCCAGGTTTCCGGGTCTTCAGCCGATGATCCACGGAAGGTCGGTGGCTCCCGAGGTTGTTGCAGCAGGATGGGGGACGCTGGGGCTGCCATTGGGGTCGTTGACTTGGCCTTGATCGCTGTGGTCTTCTCGGGAAGAAGTCCGTACTCCGGCAGAAGTCCTTGCTGCCTGCGGCTAGCTCGCTGGTCCTTGGCGACGCTGGTGTTGTCCTCCGGTTTCGGGCTTGGATCGCGGCTTTGTGGGGGCGTTCGCTGCATGAACGCAATAGCACCTCCACCAGATGTCACGTAGTAGTGACGGTGAAGAAAACAGTCGTAAAACTGTGTGTGACGAAACTGATTCTTTATTGGGCGAACCTGTGCCCACAAAAGAAAGCTACACTCGAAGCACAACGATAGCGGCGAACACAGTCGGCGATCGTCGAAAATCTGATCAGCGGCGAAACGCGTCGGCTTTTATACCTGAGTCATCGAAGGTTCCAGATTAATCCCTGATGCCCGCGTGTCTTCCAGAAAGTTCTAGACAATTCGCGTCGGTCATACAATCAGATAACATAAGCGTCAGTGAAGACAGGCAACGGAAAGAAGCATCGATAACGTTCTAGAAACTTCCGATACAGGCGCGTCCTGCGCCGAGCGATCACGTTTAACGTTTGTGAGCCGGTGAAGAGCGGTCACCGGTAAAAGATAAAGAAGTACACGTGGCAATATATATATATATATATATATATATATATATATATATATATAGTTGAAAAAATAGAAGCCCGTAGGAAAAACATATAACAGGCCGGGGTCCGGCCTTCATCAGGAGTATCCATCACTCTATATGAAGGCCGGACCCCGGCCGAAACGTCAGTAAAGTCCTGTGATTGACCCTTTTCGCAGCGATTCTGTGTGCGCTGTCATGTTTGATAACATGGTGACGCGTCCATTGCTTGCCTCAACTGACTCCGTTGCCTCCTTGTTTACAATGGAAGTGTATGACGCCGGCACGGCTTAGAAATCATCTGTTTTTGGAGATATCGTAGACGGTAACTGGGTGGACGGCATGAAACTTTGACCACAGCTTAGAGAACATGTAAAAGCGCTTTCGAAGCTCAGCTTTGTCCTAACGGCGCGAGCAGCGTATAAGGTGCTTGTTCTAAAAGCGGGGCAAAATATGTATTCTAATCTATCCAAACAATCGCTCATGAATTGAATCAGGATTAGTGTGTTTTGCTCTTTGTTCTTTATTTGGCAACTATTTTGAAGCAGCGGCTTGTCAGTTTCTGATTCAGTGATGTTCCTCGGTGCAGCCACTATCTGATTATTTTCTGCCTAATCGCTCGCGGGTGTGCTCAGTTCCGATAGATTTGTTCTTGCAGCGCGCATGCTTTGGAACTTAGCTGTTTTGTACATTGGAATACCTTGTAGCAAATATATATCACCGCTAGTAACTCGCTTACTCTTGTGAACCCTCACGAAACATTCAGCTTCGACCATTCGTGCGCCATCGGTGTTGTCCGTCATTTATTGTGCGTATATAGTGCGCATATATTCAACTGTGCGTCCATTCGCTTATTCTTGATACGTCGGCGATAGAGTGGGCGTAAGCTTTCCTGCCATTTGGGATAGATGCGTATAAGTTACGTGCGCGAAGTTTACTGTGACAGGAAGCGGTGCTACTCTCTTTGTCATTGTTTAACGAGTGCTACTCACTCTTGCCGACGTTTATTGCTGAAGCCCTTTCTTTGAAGGTTAGCGATACAATGCTGGCGGATGAACAAATTTCTGTATCCTCGAGGGAAGCAGTACATCTCGAAGTGCCGGTAACACTTTCGGACAGTTGCAGCAGTGGTCCGCGAACTTGGCCACACAGATTCATTCCATTCCTTAACATGCCAGTCACTATTTTTGCAGCCAACTACTGCACACGTCTTCAATCCACAGGATTCAATCTAGCATGATTAGAGCACAGTGCGTTAGCGAAAACTCAGTTGCATTTCCCACAGCTGATCGCACAGAAGCAAGGTAAAAGCGGTAATGGTTTCGTATTCGTGCCATTCGTGCGCGGTCGCTGAGGAGACGTATGGCGCGCCGCCGTTAGCGCCATCTGGTTTCTCTAAAAGAAACTGCTCCGCGAAAAGGGTCAATATGTTTTTCCTACGTGTTTCTATTTTTTTTAACTATTCCTGTGCCGGCTCCTGTGATTCTTTGCTTCAATATATATATATATATATATATATATATATATATATATATATCAGTGAAGTAAAGAGTAACCGGAGCCGGCACAGAAGTAGTTCAAAAAATAGAAGCACGTAGGAAAAACATAACAAGACTTATAGTAAAGTAAAGTCTTCTTAAGTTTTTCCTACGTGCTTCTATATATATATATATATATATATATATATATATATATATATATATATATTGTACTGAAGAAGAACGAGCAGTATGCACTGCTTCAAGAAAGACGACGACGACGAGTTGGTCGAAGCCGTGTGCCTGTGTTGCCTGCGCTGTGTAACCTCTCGTTGCAGTGCTCTACGCTCTAATTAATTACACTAGAGTGCCTCTCTACATTTGGTGGAAGTGCTGGGCCCTTTACCGCCCTGGAACTCCGCAGCCGGACGCTCCCTCCCGTCTCTGCCATGCCTGAGGACGCCGAACAGCCCGATCCTCCCCAGGCTTCGCCTGTTGTCTGCTCCGGTGCCCTACGCCACCGCGATCCTCCTGTCTTCAGTGGCGCCGACGATCATGACGTCGAGGATTGGCTCTCCTCATACGCCCGCGTAAGTGCGCACAACAAATGGGACGACAAGGATAAGCTGACTAACGTCAACTTCTATCTTTCTGGAGTCGCTCATCTCTGGTTCCGGGAATCATGAATCCGACCTTACCACCTGGACTGCTTTTACTAATTATTTCAAAGAGGTCTTCGGTCGCCCTGCTGTGCGAAAGCTTCGTGCGGAACAACGCTTGCGTGGTCGCGCTCAGCAAAAGGGTGAAAACTTCACCAGCTACATTGAAGATGTCGTTGACCTTTGTCGGCGCATCAACCCCACTATGCCAGAAAGTGACAAGATAAAGAATGTCATGAAAGGCATCGACGATGATGCCTTCCAGATGCTCTTGGCGAAAAATCTCGAACGGTTGACGAGGTGATCACCCTGTGCCAGAGCTACGACGAGCTCCGCAAACAACGCCTCACTACGCGCCGAGCTGCCGCGCCGGACGAGACGATTTCGGCCCTCACCGACAGTTTCAATGCTGCTCCCGCCCACTCCGCGTTCCTCGACCAAGTCAAACAATTTGTTCGAGAGGAAGTGGCGCGTCAACTGTCCCTTTTGCCTGCTACCCGGTCGTCTGAGTCCTCCTTGTCTCCGGAACTACGTCGGGTCATACACGACCAAGTGAGCGACGCACTACCTCTCGCTCATCAGCCCCCTCCAGCGCCGGTTCCACTCACGTACGCTGCCGTCGTTGCCAGTCCAAGACCTCCGCCTGCAGTTTCACACTACACGCCCGCAAGCGGCTTCTACGCGTCGCCTTCTGCAGCTGCAAACTACGTGCCCAGAAGCGACTTCTGCGCGCCTCCGCAGCCCCTACGTCCGGCTCAACATTGTGCACCCCAGCCTGGGCCCCCTGTTCACAATCCGTGGCGTACCCAGGACAATCGGCCGATCTGCTACGCGTGTGGATTTGCTGGCCACGTGGCACGATTTTGCCGCCGGCGGGGTTGGTACCCTCCCGATACTGCAAGACCCCAAGGGAATACACCTGACTCTCAGCCCCGCTATGTTCCACCTGTTCCGCACTTCGCTTCCTCGTCTCCTGCTCCTCGAAGTTTCACCACTCGTCGGTCACCCTCTCCCCGTCGACGTTCCCTGTCTATAAGGTCCCTGTATAACATAGAGGGACCTTATCCCTGTCCCCCCTTGTCCGCCCCCCCCCCCCCCCCACCCCGCTGTGGAGGAAAACTAAAAGGCGCAGTTCCGGAGGCAAGAACTGCGATCTCATCGAACTGCTCAAGCCCTCGCTTATCCCCTGCGAACGTCATTGAAGTTTATGCGGAAGGTATCGCTGTTCACGCGCTTGTCGACACCGGTGCCGCGGTGTCAGTGATTGCCGACCAGCTTCGCCGTACGCTCCGAAAGGTCGCGACGCCGTTTTCCGCTATTTCGCTACGTACAGCAAGCGCTGAGCCAATTGAGCCTGTAGGAACTTGCACCGTCCGTGTCGCCATACAAGACAGTTTATATCACATTGAGTTTGTTGTTCTTCCCCGCTGCTCTCATGCCATCATTCTAGGATGGGACTTCCTCTCTTCTAATCGCGCAGTTATTGATTGTGCCCGTGCAGAACTTGCGCTTACTCCATTTTGCGGAAGTCTTTCTGAAGATTTGCCTCTTTCTTCTGCTAGAGTGTTCGTCGCCGCCGACACCGATATCCCTGCTTTCTCTTCCGCCCTTGTGCCCGTTTTCTGTGCTGCTTTCTACGATTCTACAGTTCTCTTCACGCCATCGAAACCTGCTGCACGCCGTCATCCCTTCTTGCTTCCCTTCGCCATCCTTCCCATTCGCCAGAGCTCCAGCGCACTTTACGTTACGAATCCGTTTTCGTGTCCATCAAGCCTACGACATGGCGAGTGCCTCGGGTCTGCTGACGAATTCGAGCCGAACTTTCTCTACGATGTGCCTGATGACTCGACTCCTCTTCAGGTTGACGCCATGGCTCTTCCTGTCTCTACGTCTGAGCCAGCGTGTGACAGAACGTTTGCTCGGTGTATTGATCCGCAGCTCACTCCGAGTCAGCGCGCGCAGATCGTCGACCTCCTTACCCGATTTCGCACTTCTTTTGACCACCAACAACAATGTTTAGGGCGTACAGCTACAGTCGTTCATCACATCGACACCGGCAGCCATGTCCCACTACGACAGCGTCCATACCGTGTGTCCGCGACGGAGCGCCGTGTCATCGACGAGCACGCAGGCGACATGCTTCAACGCGGCGTGATACAGCCTTCCCACAGTCCTTGGGCCTCTCCAGTAGTGCTGGTGAAAAAGAAAGATGGGACAATTCGTTTTTGCGTGGACTATCGACGCCTGAACAAAATAACCCGGAAAGATGTCTATCCTCTCCCCCGTATCGACGACGCACTAGACTGCCTCCAAGGCGCTGAATTCTTTTCGTCCTTAGACTTACGATCTGGTTACTGGCAAGTCCCGGTGGCTGAGTCAGATCGCCCGAAAACGGCATTCGTTACGCCTGACGGCTTATATGAATTTACCGTGATGCCCTTTGGCCTGTGCAATGCGCCTGCCACATTTGAAAGAATGATGGATAACATCCTCCGCGGCCTCAAATGGCAGACATGCCTTTGTTACCTCGATGACATTGTCATCTTTTCCCCGGACTTTTCTTCTCACCTGCTCCGACTCGAACGCGTTCTCACTTGCCTCGCCGATGCTGGACTCCAGCTCAACATCAAGAAGTGCCGCTTCGCCGCCCGACAGCTAGTCATCCTTGGCCACGTTGTTTCGAAAGATGGTGTGCTTCCAGATCCTACCAAACTCCAAGCAGTCGCCGAATTCGCACGACCAAAGACCACCAAAGAACTCCGCAGCTTCATCGGATTGTGCTCGTACTTTCGCCGTTTCATCCGCAACTTCGCCACCATAATAGCGCCTTTGACGCAGCTTCTCGCGGGTAACCACGACCTCTCGGCCTGGTCGCCACTTTGCGATGCCGCATTCACGACGCTGCGTCGTCTTCTAACCTCACCCCCGATTCTCCGTCATTTCGACCCCAGCGCACCGACAGAAATTCACACGGATGCTAGTGGTGTCGGCATTGGCGCTGTTCTTGCGCAACGAAAGACTGGCTTCGATGAATACGTCGTTGCTTACGCCAGCCGCGCTCTGACGAAAGCGGAAGCCAACTATTCCATTACAGAAAAAGAATGCTTGGCTATCATTTGGGCCATAACTAAATTCCGCCCTTACCTCTACGGCCGCCCATTCGACGTAATAACTGACCATCATGCCCTCTGCTGGCTGTCATCCTTAAAAGACCCTTCAGGTCGACTCTCTCGATGGGCGCTCCGCCTCCAAGAGTACGACATTCGAGTGCTAGCTGTACCGCTCTGGCCGTAAACATACGGACGCGGATGCCCTGTCCCGCTCCCCTATGCCAGGCCAGCCCAATTATTCGAAGGTACCGATATGTGAGTCCTCCCTCACCGCCACGGACATGCTTTCGGAGCAGCAGAAGGATCGATGGATTGTCTCTATGCTGGCTTTTCTGTCCAACCCATCAGCGCCTTCTTCTGACCGTACACTGCGTCGCCAAGCACACCACTTCGCTGTTCGTGACGGACTCCTTTACCGCCGTAACTACCTCTCGGACGGCCGCAAATGGTTACTCGTGGTCCCACGGCATCTACGTTCGGACATATGTGCAGCGTTTCACGATGACCCGCAATGCGCGCATGCAGGAGTACTAAAAACGTACGCGCGCCTGCGACTCCGTTATTACTGGCGCGGAATGTACCGATTCTTCCGCCGATATGTGCGCTCCTGCCTCGCTTGCCAACGCCGCAAGAATACCCCTTGTTTCTCAGCTGCCCCATTGCAACCCTTGCCTTGCCCAGGACGCGCCTTTGACCACGTCGGAGTTGATCTTTACGGGCCCCTGCCGAGTACTTCAGACGGCAACCGCTGGGTGATTGTGGCAATAGACCATCTAACGCGTTACGCGGAAACTTCGCCTCTGCCCAGCGCATCTGCGCGTGATGTTGCATGGTTCCTTCTGCGTAACATCATACTTCGCCATGGAGCCCCCAGAGAATTGCTCAGCGACAGAGGCCGTGTGTTTCTCTCTGAGGTTATAGAAGCCCTACTCAAGGAATGCCACGAAATTCACCGCACCACTACTGCATACCACCCGCAGACTAATGGGATGACTGAGCGCTTTAACCGCACTCTTGGCGACATGTTATCCATGTACGTCGCATCTGACCAGACCAATTGGGACCGCGTTCTACCCTTCGTGACCTATGCTTACAACACCGCCACACAGACCACTACGGGATTTTCCCCGTTCTTTCTTCTTTACGGACGCGAGCCTTCCTGCACAATGGATACCATCCTCCCGTATCGCCCTGACACAACGGAGTCTACTGCCCTGTCCGAAGCTGCTGCACACGCGGAAGAGTGCCGACAGCTCGCCCGCACATTTACTACGGAAGACCAGCAGCGACAGAAGCACCGTTGGGATACTTCCGCCTCTCCTGCACCCTATGCTCCTGACTCACTAGTCTGGCTTTGGGTTCCCGCCACCAGCCCTGGACTTTCAGCGAAACTCGTTTCCAAGTACCAGGGTCCCTACCGTGTGGTCAGACAAACGTGTCCTGTGAACTACATGATAGAACCCCTTGAGCCACCTTCGGATAAGCGCCACCGAGGGCGCGAAATCGTGCACGTTCAGCGGCTAAAGCCTTATTTCGACCCCCCTGTGCTCTCCTGCCCGTAGGTCGCCGGGACGGCTCCTTTTCTCCGGGGAGATAATTGTACTGAAGAAGAACGAGCAGTATGCACTGCTTCAAGAAAGACGACGACGACGAGTTGGTCGAAGCCGTGTGCCTGTGTTGCCTGCGCTGTGTAACCTCTCGTTGCAGTGCTCTACGCTCTAATTAATTACACTAGAGTGCCTCTCTACAATTGAATTTTTCGCCGCTCACGCCAACTGCAACGAGATCACTGTGGTAATTTTTTGTGTTTCTTAGTATATTGTTAGTATGTTCTGCATATTTTTTTTCGTTTTGTTACAAATGTTATCTTTTGCGTAATGGTATTTATTGTGTTGAATCCTTCGATTGGAGATTGTTTACAAGTGGCACAAGGGCACTCCATTGTAACGCAGCAATGCGCGCTTGCCGTGTGCGTCCTCGATAGGCGCAATAACAAATTCATAGGGGTATATAATTAAAGAGCAGGTGTACACATGTGCGTCGTTTAAATCGTGTTGCGGGTAGTGAATTTCAAAATACTGCATAACTGTATGGTGCAATCATCTGTACCACTTGCCAGTAATGCCGTTGCTAGCTGAACCTCTGTAGCGGCTGTAAATTTTATTGCTATTACAATACAAGTCATTTGGGATGACTGCTCCCTGTATTATTTTTCTGCATAAAGACCATATCGAACCGTGTAGTAGCGTCTCCTGCGGCCACCTTCATTTTAATCTTAAATGCCTTCCCGGAAAGCTCTGTCGTGCGTGTTTTTTTTTATGCCAGATGATTTTTTTCAGACCAACTGGCACTGTAGGCGTAAATTCCAGTAGGCGTAAAAAAAAGAAGTGGCGCCATGTTGAAGAAGAGGTTTCTGCTGGGCTATTGGTGCATACTTCTAAAACATGGGGGCATTTAGCAAGTGATGCTGAGCGCCAGACTACCCCTTTGCGCACAAGTTGTCTTGCTCTACCGTTCTCCTGGGATAAGCAGCGCAAAAACAAACAGCAAATAGAAGAGACAAGAATGTGAGACAAGCCCAACGCTAACCTAACTGAAATGCTTATGTTGCTCGACGCCAAATGTATTACACATGAAGAGAAAGGGAAGGCGGAGAACAGAGCCAACGCCACAACAGATAGACGGGGGTGGGAGAGGGGGAGCGAAGAGAAAACGTTTGCTCAGACGACCCAAGACGACTACACAAGGCGCTCTCCGTTGGAAGAGAACAGAAAATAAAGAAAAATAAAAAAAAGAACAGGAATGTTCGTGGCCCACCGCGCCATTCCGAACCTTGACGGATGGCTGAAAGACTTGAAATTGCCGACCTAGGATAGAGTGACCTAGAATATGGGAGAGTGTCCAAAGCGCCGGCTCCGGCGAGGGCCTTTTTCTGTGAACTGCCGCACCGCGCCGCTGCTGCTCCGGACCCGTGGCTTTTCGCGCTCGCGAAGCGCGCGGGAAGCGAGGGTCGTCTGCTACGCTCTGTAGTTTTTTGCGTTCATTTTCCACGCAAAGCACTTAAACTCTATTTAACTTCAACAGTGTGGTGCTGCATGGAGCTTACCCATTTTTGAGCGTTTCTTTGTGCTTGGCCAGAAAGATAATGCAAAAACTAACGTTTCAAACTCATCAGCGCAGGCCTAGCTCCGGTGCAAGAGTTCGGGAACGGTATTACGGTAACTGTGCGTGCGTAGAAAAGCGCTAAATGAGCCCGCGCAAGGAACGAACATAAAGAAAGAAACGTTATTCCCATGGGTACGCGGGCAATAGCACCATGCTTGCAAGAATAAGAGTAACGAAAAAAGTAAATTACTCGCGCAGTCAAGTGAAATACCTACGAGCGTTCAGTGACCGCTTCGCTCACCATTACGGGCTTTTCGCTCACGGTCAGTAGTGGTTTACAGCTATATGCATATGTATTTATTCGAATATTTTTAGTCACGACAATAATTTATTATGAACAGAGCAGAGTGAGAAGGTGTAAGGGAAGCAAGAGAAAGAGCAAAGACGGCCCTAACGCCGAAATATTGTTGTCTTATTTCGCTTCAGAGATTACGTACACGAACAATTCTTGCTGTACGCTATCTCTTCAATACAAACTTCGCGCATGATGTACCTTAAGGTTCACCGTGAGCGAAGCTTTTTCCAAATTCAGACATTCGAAAGAAAAGCCATTCGATCCACCCAATAGCTAAACAAGTATTTTTTCTACATTGAAATGAATAGATAGCTACTACTGGCCTAGCCATTTACTAATTTGCTATGTAAAAGTTATTACTGTAATAGTCTTGTTTTAATAATCCGTGAATCCTTTCTCTGAAATTACCAACATATAACTTCTCATTATATCATAGTTATTGCGTAACGTGTGATTTTTTTTACGTAAACTAACAAGCATTCATGGCACGTGACGATGTTTGTGCTTGCATTATATTGAGTGGAAAATCGTCTTAAAAATTACTGTCTTTGATGCACTACAAATATCGCTATTGATTCTACATATCTCTAAAATAGTTACCTTCAATAACAGCAAAAAATGAAAAGTTTGTTCTGGTGATTTGTTGTCTCTTTCATTACGTAACTACAAGTACGTAGTTATTGACCAGTAAGTATATTTGCTGTGTACGAACCAGCGAGCATACGCAATAAATTTTTCTAAAGTTACTTTCATGTTAAAATTGGCTTAGTGTTTGCGCTCTTGCTACAGAAGAAGGCGAAATACGAGTTGCACATACGTAATCCATCATGTTGGTTTTCTGACGTTTGCTCGTAATTATGAAATGAGGCATACGTATACAATGCTGCACAGTTAGCGTTCCATTTATTTTGGTTTGTCTTGTTTTTTTGCCGCGTATATTTCTCGAGTACCCTTTACCTATACACGCCGTGCTATAGCTGAGTGGCTTTGGTAGGTTGTACTGCTAAGCTCGAGGACGCGGGTTAGATTGACGGCCACGGCGGCTTACATTTCGATGGAGGCGAAATGCATCAAACACCCGTGTACATAGATTTAGGTGCACGTTAAAGAACCCCAGGTGTTCGAAATTAACGGAGCGCTCCACTGCGGCGTCTAGCTCTCATAGCCATATTGTGTTTTTGGGTGTAAAACCCCAAAAATTATCATTACTATTATTACCCTTTACCTGTGCTCTCAGTTCTTCATGATATATGGGTAAGTTCGACAGGTTGAGATCGAGATTGGCATTCAACACGTTTTTATCGTCACACCCACCGTATCAGAGGGATTTCTGGCCGTCGTCATATGACCACATACCGTCATATTGTTATCGTTAATCGTGACGTGAGCGCAAGTATGTCAAGTTACTAATGTCATGACCCATAAGTCATCTTAGTCAAACATTTGTGCCTTTCCACACTGTACTTTGGTATATATACCAAGTGAACGAGCCGCGAGAGTTACGCGGTTTGTATTTATTTTTGGTACCGCGGCATCGCCCAACAGACACATTCCGCTTCCCAAGAGCCCAGTTAAGGATTTCGCTTTAGGAAAGAAACAACAGAGTGCTGGATGCAGACTTGCAAAGCAAATCGAATGCATGAAATAAAAGAAAGGAAACGATAGAGTGTAAAAATCGTTAGCATGAGCTAGCCATATCTGCTCATTCTCTTGGTTATTATCGCGGTCTCCAGCTTATTTTCTTATGCAGCACGTTCACGTTGCTCATTCCACGCATAACCAAATGAAGTAAGCGCGCGGAATGCGTTACTCAAACAGCCGCGTATGCGCGGACCAAGTGAGCTAGAAGGAAATAGACAAAATAACCGTATTCACAGCCGGCAAACGCGTTCTCTATGCGGTGAGTCACTGCGGTATTACCTTGCGGTGACGTGGTACCTAATATATCCCAAATTATCACGATGTTGGCTAATAGCAACCAAAATAACGGGCTCGTAGCAGACGCCCGCCGCCTTGGCGCGGCTTCCGCAGCGGAGAAAGCCCACGGGTCCGGTACAGCAGCGCCGCGGCGCGGGAGTTCACACAAAAAGGTCCTCGCTCCTCCCATGCATTCGCGCGGCGCTTTGGACACTCTCCCATATTCTAGGTCACTCTACCTAGGACTGTGAACGAAGAGGGAGGCTAAGATTAAGGAGAATACAGGAATATAGAATGGGAAAAAAGAAAATGATCGCTACTGGATAAAAATGTAAGCTCCTGCATAAAATTTATTTCTGATTAAAAATTGAAACAATTATAAAGAAAAAAACTATTAAACAAATATACATTTTTCAAGTAGGCGAACTCTTTTTGTGAGAGCAACACAGATTTGAATAAATCGTTCGCTGACGTTTACATCTTATATCAGCTAATCAATAAACCTATCGTTGTTTTGTCTTTGCAAAGAGGCATACATAAGCTTCCTTATTCCTTATTAAATTCAGACTCCCACTTACACCCTCAATGACTCACCTCTGGTAACTTCTTCCTCTTGTAGATATCTCGGTACACACATCACACACAACATTTTTGGAATATGTATGTTCAGTTTTCAATTTACCAATGCCAACCGCATGTTTGGTTTCTTGCTCCGAAATTTTCTTCATGGGAAGCTTTTATTTTATAAATCCATGGCGAGGTCAATCTTCGAGTACACCAGTTCTGTCTGCAATCCAGCAACTGCTATACCTTATCGCAAGCTCTGGAAAGTGTCCAAAACCTTGCCGTCCGTGTTTTGTTACATACAATTACTCACGTGTAGCCAGTGCGTCTTCTAATAATCATCGCTTGGTTTACCTTGTCGCCGTATGCGATCTCGCTTGAGTTTGTTTATTAGTATTTTATTACTCCCGCTGCTTAAAAGACATATTTTTCTACCTCCCACCTACGTTTCTTCTCGCAGTTGCCACGTTTGAAGCTTTCTTGCTTATGAAAAGAAAGAAAAAAAGCTGCCCACTTTTTTTTACGTAAAGCCTTCAGGCTTTGACACTATACTGCCATAATTAAGTAAATTAATATGGCGAACTTGAACGAGATCCTTGTACTCACTTTTTGGGCTTCACTTATATGCTATGCGCCGCGTGAGGTATTTTCGCAAGGTTTATTAGATACGGCTGCCGCTGCTTTGTGTCTATTCATTTTTTTTTCTAAAGGGAGAGGCATTTTTTTCTCCAAAGGGGGAGGTTGGATTATTTAACTAGAAGCAAGAAATGCATGGGGGCATTTAGCAAGTGATGCTGAGCGCCAGACTACCCCTTTGCGCACAAGTTGTCTTGCTCTACCGTTCTACTGGGATAAGCAGCGCAAAAAAAACAATGAAAACATTCGCTGATCACTTCCGCTCGGGCATACGGCGCGCGGTGAAGATTTTATATATACGGAACCTCACGGCGACGGCGACGACGACGGCGACGACGACGACGACGGCGACGACGACGGCAGAAATCTGGTGGAAGTGTCCATATAATTGCTATCGCAATAAAATATGGACGCAGCATGAAATCAGTGAGAAAAAAATGTCACAGTTTCGCCCTAAGGGCGAAGCAACACAGCAATGTCATACGAAGTAAGGTGAGCGGCTTTGGTAGCAATATGATTTCTAGTAAACATGAGCTGATTAAGTAAGCAGGTGTGCTGCGGCGTAAGTAGACCGACATGAAGAGAGACTCGATGACCACGAGAAGGCGCGTGTGAAACGGTGGTGTTGATGAGAAGCGCTTCCCGTGGGCAGCGCGTGCGAAGGGACACACCTGTAGCCCTGCACTGCCGATCCGGGCAGCATTGCATGTGTAGCGTGCGTTGGAAAATGTGGCCCGAATATTACTAACTTAATGAACAAGCGTGGTGTGAGCGCCCACACACAAACATCAATAGATCACACTGAATGACTGCAGACGACTGTCAAAATGCTGGCAGCAAGCACATACGCCGCAACGGGCGAAGGTACGTGCGGCCTATCGCTTCAACGGAAACTGAGCGGCGAATGCACGGCGCATAAAGGTCAGAGCCATGTGGAGATAAGAGACGGTGCGGCGAGCGAGCAGCACGTTTGTTGGCAGAGTAGAAGTGCCCCCCCCCTCCCTCCGGCGCTGGCTTCCCGTTTGCTTGCTTGCGCGTGGGAGATTGAGTGCGTTCGCTCTCCGTGATAGCGCGCGTCCCCGCACGCTTCCGCTCGGGCATACGGCACGCGGCGAAGATTTTATCTATAACGAACCTCACGGCGGCGGCGACGCCGACGGCAGAAATCCGGTTGAGGTGTCCATATAATTGCTATCGCAATAAAAACTTGGCATAGGACAACGCAAGATGTATAAGCAGGGTAATATCATAAGCAATTTCGATGACACAGTAAAAGCAGCGGAAGAATTATATACTGACCTGTACAGTGCCCAGAGCAGCCAAGCGACTTTCATTCGAAGTAGTGATCAACAGGATACAGATATTCCTGTTCATATCAAATCCTGTTCATATGAAAGGGATGAATTTAAAAGGGAATTGCAATACATGACCAGGGAAAAAGCTGCTGGAGAATATGGAACAGTCGTTTTAATCAAAGATGGAGGAAATATCATGCTTGAAAAGCTTGCAGCCTCAAGTGTCCCAGAGTGTACGACTTCAAGTGTACCAGAGAGCTGGAAGAACGCCAACATTATACTCATCCATAAGAAGGGAGACGTTAAAGAATTGAAGAATTATAGACCCTTTTACTATTGTATAAAATGTTCACCAAGATAATTTCTAATAAAATCAGGGCAACACTTCATTTCAGTCAACCAAGAGAACATGCTGGCTTCAGGAAGAGATATTCGACGATGAATCATATCCATGTCATAAATTAGGCAATCGAGAAATCTGCGGAGTACAATCAACCTCTCTACATGGCTTTCATAGATTATGAAAAGGCATTTGATTCAGTAGAGATACCAGCAGTCATAGAGGCATTGCGGAATCAAGGAGTACAGGAGGCATACGTGAATATCTTAGCAAACATCTACAAGGATTCCACAGCTACCTTGGTTCTCCACAAGAAAAGTAGAAAGTTACCTATCAAGAAAGAGGTCAGGCAAGGAGACACAATCTCTCCAATGCTATTCACTGCATGCTTAGAAGAAGTATTCAAGCTCTTAGACTGGGAAGGCTTAGGAGTGAGGATCAACGGCGAATATCTCACCCACTGAACACACATTGGTCTAGAAGCCGTCTTCAAGACGTCTTGACAAGATAAGCAAGACGTCTTCAAAACCATTTTAAACGTTGACAGGACGTCTTGGAGACGTTCTGGCAAGATATTAAGACTTCTTGAAGACATCTTACCAAGATTTTGTCGGACGTCTTAAAACGTTCTGTAGCCGTCTCTAAGACCGTCTAATGCACCGCCAAATTTGGGATATCAGACGTCTTGCAAGACATCTGGTAGACGTCTTAAAGACGGCTAGAAAGCGTCTTGCAAGACATCTTGCGAACGTTTTGAAAACGGCTACAAAACGTTCTGCTGGACGTTTTGAGGATGTCTTGAAAACGTTTTTAAATGCTTTGAACATCTACTTGCCAACTAAGGCATGACCTTTTCTAGCCGTTCGTATTTCGCTAATTAAGCCCTAAATTGGTTTACAGTATTTACAAAAGATAGTGAGTGTAAATATACTTAGTCTAAAGTGCACAGGACGTGAAATCTGAACACGACGTAGGTTATTTCAACACAATGTATTCCATAAAGTTACCAAGTCTTCCCGTTGTGGAAAAAAAAGTGAAGAAACAAATAAGGAATAAACACGGTGACTGTCAATATATACATACTATATTAAGTACAACGGATTTGAACTCTCTAAACTTTAGTTCAACACGTAATCTATTGTGAGCTAGGGGAAGCACTAGCATACTTTAAAGTCTCTAGAAGCTGAAATTACGTCATATTACAATCGAGATGGTCTGTCTCCTTCCGATGTCAACTATCCAACGAAATGTTGCGTAGCTTCAGTGATCTTGCTAGACACGGCATACATTGCTCATTATGGTCCGGGAAGACCCAATATAATTTTACTTACGTTGTCAACACTGATCTAGATTTGCAGATGGAATAATATCAAAGACTCCTGCAACACTATTACAGAATTTTTCCTTGCATGGATGTTTGGCACACTCAAGAATTTAGATACACCAAACACCCTTCCATTATAGCATTAATTATAAAGGAATTGAGTGTCTCCTTGTTATCTGCTACATAGAGAAATCAATGAGGATGTTCGTATTCTTTGCAATATTGAAAAAAGGTTGGGTTTACCGACAGTACCAATCCCTATGGCCCATTTCTTACAACCTACCATAGCAACACTGAAACATTGGCAAAGCCACAAAAGCGATAAACACGTGTCAAAGCCACGTAGGCTTAACATAAAGCAAGATTGTTCACACAAATGAATTGCTAAAGTGGTCAATGGTTTGAAAGAATTTTTAATAAATCAGTAACATGCCACTACATAAGCAAAATGTTTCTAATGCACTTCCTAGAGTTTTGCATTGTGGCTGTCTGTTATAATTGGTCACTTCACAATTCAGGGAACTGGCTTAGACATTTCCACAGGCTGATGATGCACCCGCAGAAAATTTAGCGCGTTCTAATGATGCTTGGCCTCAGATTTTGCACCTGCAATTAGAAGGTAAGACAAAAGATTAACAAATATGTTACAGTGAAACTTCGTTATAGCGAAACAGGATATAACAAATTACTGTATACAACAAAATGACGTTCCCGCTGAAATCACCGAAGAGATGAATGTTTTTATAACCTCGTTTCAACGAAGTAACATTATCCTGCCAATAGATACACCAAACTTCAGTTTTCTCCGAAAAAAGAAATGCCCGACCCTTGCAGGCTCGCTTCTGCTTTCCGCAGGGTAGAGCACACATTCCTTGCCGATGTTTAAAACGTTTACGTATTTGCGTTGAATCCACCGTTCAACACTGGCCCTTGTCACCACTACGCGTAGGTGCGCATAAGCAGACTCTAGATCGCCGTGGCAATTCCTCTCACTGCGGCACCGCGCAGGCTAGTTAGTGCAGCTATAGGCGAGGCCTCAGAGATTGCGCCGGTGCAATTTCAGAGGCCACGCCTCCCTGTGTGTACCACGTGCTGCTCGCACATGACGAGCATTGTTGGTGTCGTAGCGTGCAACCTATTCAACCGTCACCGTTTCAGCGGTTTCGCGATGCTGGAGACGACCCAAATAAAAGCGGTAACGAAAGATCATCACATTGAAACAGAAGGCAGCTATCGTAAAGGCAATCGTGTCAGATGCTAAGAAGTGGTGTGTTAAGGACACCGATGTTTCTTTTGCTGTTTTATCAGAAGTTCAGCGAGCACGTGGCCATGTAGTGGTTCTGCTGGCCGAAAAGCCGTCTTCTTCTATACAAGTTGAAATTTGTGCGCGACATTGCGCATGTATTGCAGTGAACGGCAGTAATGAATATAATGACGTAATTTTGGCTCCCCCTTGGGCTTCGCTATAAAAAGATTTTATTGCATATGACTGGTAAGAGTTCCGACTCATTTATACCGCAGCCTTGTTTGGAAACACTAACTGTTAGAAATCCGACCTAGGTATCTTCCGTATGCAGATGCAACAATGCCATCGCTGCGATTCGGCCTTATCTGTAGCCCCGGTAGCAAGCTCCCGATATACTACCGTGAAATCCGGATTCTTGGCGATAACAACATCCTTGTCCAAGAAGGCCTGTGCCATGGTTGGAGGTTGCCACGTCATCCACAACTACATCGCAAGCGACATTTTTCGTTTTCAAATCATACACATGCTGCAAGCCCTTTTTCGAAATTGCATCTTTTGTTGATTTAAATGTAGTAGCAGTTTGCGCCGAAAAACAATTCTACACCGTGTCCTTCACATGTACCAGTTCCTGATGCAACGTGCAGGCAGGAACATATATGCGCCGCGCGTCATAGGTTTTCAGAAAACGTGACAAGGCCTCCTCTTGGGACATGTTGAATGGCAGCGTCGACTCAAGGACGCGCGGCCAAGCGAGGTCACTGGTCAACTTGAACGATGTTCTACGCAACGAATGAAACACTTCCGGGGTAACCGCACTCAGAATGTTCGCGACGTAATTTGAGCCAGGCGCGTAGCCCGGATATTTTTTTCAGGGGTGGGGTTGGGGGAGCTAAAGCACTGCGATCGTCCTGACTGTGGTGCTTCGTTCTTTTAAGCTCCCAGGCGTCGGAGAAGCGTTGAGACGCGAATGCCCATAATAGCCGCACGTTCGAAGGATACGCGCCTTTGTTAATATAGGCGACGTGCCAGGCACAAAAGGGAGCAGGGCGCCGGCCGTAAAGAAATAGACAAAATTAGGAGAGGGGGAGGGGCGGAAGCCCGGTCACCCACCCCCACCTGATACGCCACTGCCCTGAGCGTTCTGATTTAGAGCAAATTTGCCGGGATCGCCGTAAAATTTTTGCTTTAAAATCCTCGCGACCAGATTTCTGACAATGACTTGCACAGATTACGTCCGAGTGAGCATAACCGGAAATGTTCATTCGTTCCATGAAATATCGTTGAGGCCTGCCCCATTGCCCGCCACGCGCGCCCTCGAGCTCGCACGACCCTCGCCTATGTCACTTGAGTGAGCAAGGCCATCGCAATTGTTCTGAAACCCTATGAAGTCAATGTCCCACGTTTAGGCCCGCTAGTTGCAGCATGAACAGGCAGATGTGAAGATTCAGAAGATATGTTCCAAGCATTGTATACAGAACAGCCTGCGCGAATCGCGACTATCTTTACATCAGCCAAAGCAGTCTCTCTGAAACCGCTTGAAGCAAGAAATTATGTCAAAGAGATGAATTAGAAATGAATCAGAAGTGAAGAAACAATGTCGTTTACATTGCAGTTGCGGAGCACGTGGCAGGCTGAATATGCCACCGACGAGAAAAGGCTTCTATCATTGCTAAAGAAACTGGATTTGAAAAGAGTTTCCCGAATACCTTGCTATCCAGACTACAGAAAACTACAGAAAAAAAAACGCTGTATCGCAACGATGGCAATATCCTGCCTGCAGACGCAGAATGCCGTCGTTTCGAGCAGTTCGTGTTTTGATCAAGGCTTCCGTACGTCAAATTCTTATTAGCACTTTTTGATCGGCGTCCTTTGTTTTTTTTTTCTTCTTGTAACATGAACTCCAGAACCAAGAGAAAACATAAGCCAGATGCAGCATTGAATTTGAACTGATTATCCTAGCTGTTGCAAAGTATGCAAGTCAATGTGAGCAAAATTCTACGTATTAATCATTCTTGTGGTTTAAATTAGGACTGATAGATTTGTCAATAACCAAGTGAAGAAGCATAAAAAAAATTCGGTCGAAACTAGCAGTTAATGAGGACACAAAAATGCATATGCCGCACATACAGGCTACACTTAGAATTTATTTATTTAAAGGCGCAAACGATTTGACATTGCATCCTTAAGGCCAACATCTTGTTCTGTCATTACTGAGGCCTCAATGGCGTATTCACTTTCTTCTGTCATCCTCGCCTCAGTCATCATCCTCGCCGCGGCTCAACCTACTTAGCGGTTGGTTCAGCTTACCGGTAACAACATACTCAATTAAAATGACAATTACATGACAAGCGCCATAGGCTAGTCATATCACTACTTCAAACCATTACGTTATTAAGCACCTGGAATAGCATGTCAGGCGAATAGCCAGGCTACCATCTCCAGCACTTCATTAAACAATGTTTCTCTCTCTCTCTCTATGTGACACAGAAAGCAGCTTAATAACGTAATTGTTTGAGGCATGTGATATGACTGGTCCCATTGCACTTGCCTAAGTGCTATCTGCCACATGCAATGTTTTTTTTTTTTTGTTTTGGATCAGTTTAAAAAAAATAAAACCTTGTAGAATGAGAACATACGGTATGTTCTCATTCTACATGGTCCTTTTTATTTCAGCTGAACTAAATTTTAAGAACATGTGGCAGACAGCACAATTGTGCTGTCCAAATTGTTCTAAATTACTCGATGAGGCGGCCTATTACTTCTACGAAAAATCAAAACTTTAATTGAACAATTGACAGTTACAATAAAGAATTTTTATTGATTACCTCACTGCACATATTTTAATCGTAGCTAGTGATTATGCCAGGCATATCGACTTGGAACAAATTCTGAGGATGGCAACGGTTTCGATATATGCAGTATCAAACTTGCAGTAAAAATGCACAGTTTTTAAACTTAATTTTTAAGAAAAGGCTGATTCATACATTGAAGCACACACTAACTGGAACGCCAATGCATTTCGGTGGACACATTCAAAATTATTATATCGAAACTAGCGTAGTCCTCAAATCTCGTTCTAAGTCGATATGCATTTCATACCCACTAACTACAATGCGTAGATTAAAATATGCGCTGCAAAGTAGTTAGTGTTTATTAGCGCAATTAAGTAAATTATTCGAAAAGCATATTGATTTCTCGTAACGTAATGGCCGCCTTATCGAGTAATTTTGATCAAGGGTTATAATTGTGCTATCTGCCACAGGCATTTTTTTTTAAATTGTTGCCGCTAAAAAAAAAGACACCATGTATATGAACACATAATCCGCTCTGGAACAATAATGCGGCCTGACTTGTAAACTATATTTCCGCATGTCTATGGAACAATAGGAATAAGAAATGACCTTTTCAGCGGTGCAAATAATTAGTCTTGCGATAACAAAGGCCCATCGTTGTGCGCATCACAGGAAACCACTCTCTCATGCATCGGTCTGTTTACCAGCGCTTCAGCTTCCTGATACAACGCTGCAAGTGTCTAAGTTTGCTCAACGCTTGACGCTACGCGCGAGTAGATTATGAGTTGAGGTTATAACTTGCAGCACAAACGCCGATGCGAATTAATTTAAGCCACGCACAGTTACTGGGTTAAATTGATAGCGCGAAAGAAAATTATGCGCAAAACGGCGTGTTCCTGAGTCTGCATCCATGAGCAGGCACCCACAAAGTCGCAATATTTTAGAAGTGCCAACCAGCAATCAATAGATTCGAAACGTGGGTCACTGTAGCTCGACCGAATTCATATTACAAGTTACATTACCGTCACTAAACGGAAATCAAAATAATAAAACAGGTGGCCCACACGCAAACAGTACAATACGAGTTGAAACGTAACACATTGCAAGCAAGCGCAGTAACACGCAACAGCAAGCGCGCGATTTTACGCAAGAACAATGGGGATCAAGATTCCAGGCGGGAATATTTTTGAACGGCGCTACCGCGCCAGCCAGGAATTGAATAACAATAAACATGCCAAACAAATTATGTCGGCTACGCAAGTTTGCCTGATCGCGTTCGTGATCGCCAACAATGCGGGAATGGTGGGCCACTATAAGAGGAAGCAGCGTTCTGTATCGCCAAACGAGCGACGCTAGTTGAAGCCCTAAAGTTTCGGCATGCCTACAGCAGCAGCTGTGATAAACCTGTCATGAGTATTTGACTCTCCTTAACGTTCAAAAATTATGGGGTTTTACGCGCCAGTACCACGATCTGCATTATGAGGCACGCCAAAGTGAGGAATTGCGGAATAATTTATACCACCTGGGAATCGTTAGCGTGCACCTAAATCTAAGTACACGAGTGTTTTAGCATTTCGCCCCCACAGGGACACTAACTGTCCCGAACGCATTCCACGGACCATGGATGACTGCAATATAATACGGAATTAAATTTGTCAGTGCAGCGCTATATCTCGCACGTTGTCAGGATCATCGAGGAAAACACGAAAACGCGTCATGAAAGTTATTCACAAATGGATATTCGCAAGCATTATTTGATCTGTGACAAACATGTATCAACGTTTAATTCAAGACAGCGGCAAGCTCACAGTATACTTTTCGAACGCATCGAGCAAACGTGGCATGCCCATACAAAGGGCATTTGGGGGTAACAATTCCCAGAAATAAGGCACTTTCGTGCGGTACTCATTTTTTTTGTCCGTATCGACGAGGCAGAATCCGCTTTCCGAGTCAAAGAAGCGACGCCGCGTACTCCGAGGGTCAGCAACGGTCCTTGGTTAACTGGTTAACGCATCGTAGACACAAAATGGAGAGCACGCTCTGCTAGTTTTCAAAGAGAAAAATAGTTGCAGTGGCTTAGCTCGGCTATGCCAGGATATACGTAGCGTTAGCAAAGGTTCTGCTGATTATTCTTAGCTTTCCTGGTTGTCTCCTACGCTCAACCGCTAATTGCCAGGCAACTACTTCGGGATCCGATGAGTCAAGCTTCTCCGTTCTTCTGCGCTGTTGAGCAGCATTGCGATTCTCCTTCTCCATGGCTATACCACACTGGCAAACGCCAGTCAGAAGCGCAGCGGCTCCAGCGCAGTGTCAGACGACACCTGAACGTCGCCCCCGAGGGCTCCGATGTCGCTGCGCATGCGTGAGCTGAGAGAAGGTGAGAAAGGAGAACAACTCTCCTTTGCCGGATGTGACGTCACATTGTTGTTTGTTTTTGGCCGGCATTCCTGCGACCCGGTCGCAGCAAACAAAATGTGCCCAAAACGTTTGGTGCGACCCATGACGTCACGTCCGCTATAACCAATGATGTCACGTCCGTTTATTTTCATGGCGGCTGTTTTTCGGGGCCGGTCGCGTTGTGAAGCGGTCCGTATTCCGTGCCTTCTTACAGAGTAAGTAATCCATTTTTCCACTCTATAGCATGTAAAAAAGGTTGGGGCTGTCAGCTGCTGTGTTTAGCGCCACCGACGCGCCCGGGTCACCAATGTAGAAGGGGGACGTGCGCGCGAGTACGGTACGAACCCGTGCCGTCGTTCCCTACTCAGCGGCGAAGGCCGGCGAGCGAGCGGAAGGATGCGACGACCAGCGTGGCTGGCTTTCAGAACGACACTGCGCGTGCCGAGCTGCGCCTCGAGCACGCGCTGCGCTTCTTTATTTTTTTTCTTCG